>NC_056733.1:1500922955-1501230455 GCF_019279795.1 Protopterus annectens | reverse complement strand
ACAGCTAAGCAGGGGGGGGGGTGTCAGAGATTGCTAAGCTATACTTAACCCCATGGCACATGATTTAGCAGGTTAAAGAAAAGCTAAGCATGCCTGTGCACAGGGGAGGGTCCAAACTGCTGAGCAATCTTTATTTTAGTGCCGCAGGTTTGCGCAGAGTGCCACGGGGCTTAGCAGTAGAAGAAACTGAAAAAAAATAAATAAATAAAATGAAATAGCCTGAATAAGCCAATCAAGTATAAAAGATTGATAAGCCCTGTTCCACTGACACTGGCCCATTCAAACCCGTCAATGATATACCTGGCAAGTGGAATGTATCCTTGTCAGCCAGTCATACAGGCTGCATCTGCAGCACACAACTATAAAGTATGCATACACCCTTCAATCTGATTTATCCCACATACTCTGCACCATTGGAGTACACACTTAGTAATTTTAACTGACAAAATTATAGGGGCTGTTGCTGCTCTGCTACATCTATATGCACTAGAGGCTGAGGTCAGTGATGATGATGGTGCTGAAAATAAGCCCAGACTGAGGAGGAGAAGAGTGTTCAGGCCCAGAGTAACCTTTCAGGGGATACATGAGCTGGAGACAGTAGAGCACTACAGGGTGGATAGAGACATAATATAGGAACTCACAGAGTTCTGCCACCCTCAACTCAGACCTAGAGCCAACAGAGAGGAACTAGTGGAAACAAAGGTATGAGTAGCCTTAAGAATATTAGCTACAGGTACTTTCCAAAGTCCTACTGGAGACATCATGGGGGTCTCACAGGCATTCTTATCCAGGTTTCTGGATGTCATGCTAACACATGCCAGTGAGCACATATATTTCCCCAGCACCCTTGAGGAGAGGACAAGCAATATGCATCTCTTCCACCATGTAGCACACTACTCAGAGGTATTGGTTGCCATAGACTGCAATCATGTGCACATCAAAGCACCACCAAGTGAGGAGTGTAGAGTCTATGTCAAGGGGTATCACTCCATCAATTGCCAGGTCATTTGCAAAGCCCAGGGCATTATCCTCAATTTGTGTGCTGCCACCCCAGGCACTGGCAGTTATCATGACTTCCACATCTAGCATGCATCACAGCTGTACCAGGCATTTTCCAGGGGGGACATCCCATATGGCCATCTACTGGGGAATGCTGGCTACGCACTGGAACTGTGGATGTTGACACTCATTAGAAATGCGCACACACCAACTGAAGAAAGCCATAATGTTGCACACTCACAAACTAGGAACATTGTAGAGTGTGTGTTTAGGCTTCTCAAGTCACAATTCCACTGCCTTGACATATCTGGTGAAGCCCTGCAGCACTCTCCAGCCACATGTGCACACATGTTCATAGTATGTGCCATGCTATACAATATGATCCTGCAGAAACAACTGCAGCAAAAACATCACAGCGAAGGGAGACACAGCCCCCCACCATTGCCAAGGTCCCCACAGGCACTGGGGGACTAGGAGGAGGAACATCCTGAGCCTGTCCCTGTAGGCAGGTGTAGACATGCCTAGTATGCCCTGGCCTTGGCAAAGAGGCAATGCATAGCACATGCACTGACAACATAGGGACCCTGGGACTGACACCTCACTCTGATTCATATACACAGTAAAAAGGATGCCAGTCACATCACACTGTCTGTACCTTACCATGTATAGGCTGTGTACTGCATGCATCCGACAGAGTCAGCCCTGAAGCACTGTCCTCTCAACTAATGCAGGCACAGGGTAAGTCATTCTTCTTAACATCAAATGAATGGGGTAGTAGATTGTGGTAGCATATGTATGGTATTGCTGCATGTATGCAAGGGAATGGAGTGGGCTATCGGCATAGCAGCAGACAACTGACAGCTATGTGGGACAACAGGAACTCTCTGCCAAATACTGTCTGCCCCAGAATATGCAGTACGCCCCACGCCATCAAAACCCACTGCACTATATGAGGGACTTGACTTACAAACAGCGGGATCATTGGGCAGAAGCATGGATGTCGATGCTGGAGTCCCATACATACCTCTCAACCTCTTAGAGCAAGAAATCTGTACAAAGCCATAAAGAAATGTGTGGCAAAGGACCCAAAACAGGGAAAATTTGTAAATATTGCTCTTACAAACTTAGAAAGTTGATAGAATAACAGGTTTTGCAGTAGCATGAATTCTCTGAAGGGTAAGAAGTCTGAAACTCAAATGCTTGTCATTAGTTTCCAACTTCAGACTTTAATGATTTACCAGTAATTTTCCAGACAACCACAACTTTATGAAAAATGGACTCAAAATATGAGGCAAACATGTGGACATTCTGCGACAATCTGTACAGTTGAGAGGTATGGTCCCCTACCCCGACACACCTGTGTTCCCATAGAACTGCAGTAACATTTATGTTTGTAAGGTAATAGCAGCAGACCACATATTCCCAGGGATGTCCCAATTTACTTGCTAACATGTTCCATATTATGCAGGGTCAGGAAGTAGACAGCATTGACTGGTGGCTGCCATGGCTTAGTGGCTACATACATTGCTGTGGTTGATGGGGTCCATGGTTCAAGACTGGCCATGCCTACTATTGTGCATATCAGCTACACCTATGGTAGGAGTTCTATAGACTGTCCAGAAGTCAATATTTGTTACTGCAGGAAAGATGGACAATGGAGGGACAGGGAGCCACAGATATGGACAATACACAGCTCTGAGTAACCTAGTTGGTGCCTAGTAGAACAGCAGGTTGTGACAAGTCAGTCTGTGTCAGTACTGACAAGTCAGTGGGTACCATCCATACCCCATGAATGACAGGGAATCTCAGAATGTCCACACGTATGCCCCATATATATGTTCTGTTTGCCATAACATTGCATTTGTCTGGCACACTATTGGCAAACCAATAAAGGTTGATGTGAAAACATTAATGACAGGCAGTTGAGATGCAGACTTCATAAGAAAATGCAAGCTAATACAAAGCTATTCTACCAAGTGTGTACGTTGGAAGAGCAATATTAAGAACCTGTCCCCATGTCTGGGCCTGTGTCTGACTGTTCTATATGGCCCTGTCCAGATGTCTAGCTGTAAGTGTTTGAGAGGTATCGGCAACATGTAGCCATATAATAACAGTGCAACACAAACCATCTGAGGACCAGAGCAGCTGCATGGGGCACAATGCTGGCCAACCTGCTAAACAGGTGCAGTCAGAGGTGTGAAGTCTGTAACCCAGTGTTTATGTTATGACTACTACCCCAGTCACACCATAACTACAACTACATAAGAGCAGCAACTGCAGACAAAGCCTGTGACTGGAGCAGAGCAGGACAAAGGGCCACATATACGTGGAAGGAGGAACCGCTGGCCAGACAAATGTAGAATGTGCAGACTAGAACAATTTGTGCAGTAGCATGGGTTCCCTGAAGTGTATGGAGTCAGTAGACAAATGTCTGTCAGTGGTTCCTCACATTACTCTATAGTAATCTGCCACGGATATACCAGGACATCACAGTGCTGTGTAAAATGTACCTCACATATTATGCAAAACTCTGCTCAGTCCAATACACTCTGTACCCATCCTAGATATGTCTCAGTTAATAAGGATAGCACAAAGCCACGAGATCCCGTAGTCAGTATATCAGTGAGGTGCAGGATTGTTTAAATAGGTTCATCAGCCAATCATCTGTAGCACACAAAATCATGGACCAGAGTACAGGTAGGTCTGGCCGGGAGTCCCAGTATTACTACTGATGGTCATACTGGGCATGCTCCTACACTTAGCTACTTTCAGTCCATATCTGAACCCACATCTGACTATAGAACTGGGGTGTACATATATCCCTTGTGCAGACAGACAGCTATGTACACCTTAACTGTCTACTCCCACCCCTATCAGACATGTTTACCCCCATCTATCCATATGTAGTACATATAAGATTTATTATGATCCTTTGAGTGTGATATACATACAGATATATAGGTAACATATGCAAATATATCATTTATAGAGAGGCAGAGACAAGGGAGAGAGATAGAGAGAGACAGAGACTGAGAGAGAAAGAAAGAAAGAGAGAGAGAGAGAGAGAGATAGAGAGTGAGTGTATGTGTCGGTGCATGCATATCCCCTGTAGCAGCATGGTTGTCTTGCCTGTGTGCGTGTGCAATAGCTATACCATTTTTTGTGCCTGTTCCACCCTGTAAACTCCCCCATCACCAACTTATTCAGGGCCTACAGATGTCATCCACCTTATACGCAAAGTTAGACATTTGAAAACACAATAGCACTGTGGCACATGCAATACATATGGTGGTCTACAGTGTACATGGGTAGGGGTTCTAATCCCAAAACTGGTAAAGCTATGTGTATGTGTGCTTGAATGCATATCCCCCTGCAGCAGTGTGTGTGTGCATGTGTCACATGATTATACCATTTTAAGGGCCTGTTAACTCCCCAGTGGCAATCCTTTTGAGCACCTGCAGATATCATCCACCTGAATAGTAGTGCAGACATTGCAAAGATATATAAGCTCCGTGGTGCATGTGATATGTATATAGCACTTGCACTATCATATGTACAACTAGCCACATAGGGGTTCTACTCTCAACAAGGGCAGTTCATGTGTGGGTGTGTGTGCATGTATGTATGTATATCTCCTTGCAGCAGTGTGACTGAGTTAGGGCCACCACCATACCTCTCAACCCCTTAGAGAAAGACAACCAAATAAAGTGAATCAGAAAAGTGGGACAATGGCTAAATATTAGACTCAAGCTTTAAATATTGCTCTGACAAACAGAAAGTAGATAACATAAGTTGTGCATTCACATGCATTTTCTATAGGGTATGAAGTCTGACATGAAAATATCTGTCATTGTGCCGGTCCCAAGCCCGGATAAATGGGGAGGGTTGCGTCAGGAAGGGCATCTGGCGTAAAACTTCACCGAATCTTTTCATGCAGTCACCAGTTAATATTTGCATATCGGATCGGTCAAGGCCCGGGTTAACAACGACCGCCACCAGTACTGTTAGCCAAAAGGGTGCTGGCGGAAATTGGGCTACTGTTGGGCGAAGGAGGAGAAGAGGTGGAAGGCATGGCTGAAGGCAGGAAGAGAGGAGTAAGGCTAGGACTGTGGTAGTGAGGGCCGGAACTTTGAATGTTGGCAGTATGACTGGTATAGGGAGAGAGCTAGCTGATATGATGGACAGAAGGAAGGTTGGTATATTGTGTGTGCAAGAGACCAGATGTAAGGCTAGTTGTATCAGAGGTGGGTTCAAATTGTTTTATCATGGTGTGGATGGGAGGAGAAATGGTGTAGGATTTATTCTGAAGGAACAGTATGTGAAGAGTGTTTTGGAGGTGAAAAGGGTGTCGGATAGAGTGATGTTTATGAAGCTGGAAATTGATGGTGTAATGATTAATGTTGTTAGTGCATATGCTCCACAAGTTGGGTGTGCAATGGATGAGAAACAAAAATTTTGGAGTGAATTGGATGAAGTGGTGATGACTGTACCCAAGGGTGAGAGAGTGGTGATTGAAGCAGATTTAAATGGGCATGTTGGTGAACTGTGTGAGTGTATGTGTCGGTGCATGCATATCCCCTCTAGCAGCATGGTTGTCTTGCTTGTGTGCGTGTGCAATAGCTATACCATTTTTTGTGCCTGTTCCACCCTGTAAACTCCTCCATCACCAACTTATTCAGGGCCTACAGATGTCATCCACCTTATACGCAGAGTTAGACATTTGCAAACACAATAGCACTGTGGCACATGCAATACATATGGTGGTCTATAGTGTACATGGGTAGGGGTTCTAATCCCAAAACTGGTAAATCTATGTGTATGTGTGTTTGAATGCATATCCACCTGCAGCAGTGTATGTGTGCGTGTGTCACATGATTATACCATTTTAAGGGCATGTTAACTCCCCAATGGCAATCCTTTTGAACACCTGCAGATATCATCCACCTGAATAATAGTGCAGACATTGCAAAGATATATAAGCTCCGTGGTGCATGTGATATGTATATAGCACTAGCACTATCATATGTACAACTAGCCACATAGGGGTTCTACTCTCAATAAGGGCAGTTCATGAGTGGGTGTGTGTGCATGTATGTATGCATATCTCCTTGCAGCAGTGTGACTGAGTTAGGGCCACCTCCATACCTCTCAACCCCTTAGAGAAAGACATACCATGTTTTTCAGCCCCAAAACTTGGACCGAACCACAAAAGGAGGGGGAGTATCAATATTCATCAAAGATACCCACACCTCCAGGTTGGTGCACAACGCACAGCATCAGAGACTATCCATGTGCAACTAACAGTGGGTAAAACTGCCTTCCAGTTTATAGCCTGCTACAGGCCACCCTCCCAAACCCAGGAACCCCACTCGGCATTCCTGAGAACACTGGAAAATATGAAGGTCTCTCCAAACACCATTATATTGGGTGACTTCAACTACCCAACCATAGACTGGGAGCATTACTCTGGCTCCAACACCTAGCCCAAAGGTTCCTAGAATTTATAAACTCAAATGCTATGGAACAACATGTTACCACTCCCACAAGAGGAAAACATACTGGACCTGATCATCACCAACATGGGGACTCTATGCTCAGACCAGAAGTGTATCCTCACTGGTAAGATCAGACCATAAACTAATCTCACTGGATATTCACATCCCGACCCCACCCCATGCCCAGAAAACCACAGTGAAAAACTTCTAAAGCAAATTTCACACTCCTCAAAACCGAGGTGGAATCCTTCAAAGCCCCGGCCTCTGGATAATCTGCCCAGACCGCAAAATCCTTTATAAACGCATTCTATGAACACCTTCAGGAATACATGGATCATGCAATCCCAAATAAAACCAAGATCCAATCCTCCAAAGGCAGATGTCCTGTCTGGTGGACCCCAGCCATAAGCAAACTATACAATAGAAGGAGGAAGCTACTACATGATGGAGCAAAATCCCAAGGAAGGCATCTATGATCAGTATTAGCAAAACTACGGGCACTCATAAAATCGTCTAAGGCCAGCTTCGAGAAAAATTGCACAGGACACTAAGCATAATCACAAGGCTTTCTTTAGTTAGGTTAGGTACCTTGGTGGGAATTCCCAGATATGCTCAGAATTAGTCCAAAATGACAAAAAAATACACCGAACCCACAGACATTGCCAACATCCTAGCTGACAGGTTCAGCGCAAACTTCTCCCCTCCCACCAAAGGGCTAATATCTATCCCAGCAGAGTGCTGCCCCCCTGACATCTCAGATGCTCTGGTAAGAGCTGCCCTCTCCAAAGCAAGAAACACAGCATCAATGGGACCAGATGGTGTCCCGGGCTGCGTCCTACATGAACTCCAAGAAGAGCTAAACCCAAACCTAAAACTACTGTTCAATCTCAGCCTTACTACAGGATATGTACCCAAAGTGGCGTGCAGCAACAGTGGTCCCTCTCCACAAAGGTGGTGCCTCAGCGGATCCTGGAAACTATCGCCCATAAGTCTCACTAGCTTGGTCTGCAAAGCTATAGAAAGGATCAACATGGACCTTATAAATAAAGATGTTGGGGACCTACAGACACTGGATCCTACCCAGTTCGGCTTTGTTAAGGGCAGATCCTGCCTCTTAAACCTGGTCAATTTCTTTGAAACAGTCACCAAGGCCATTGACAAGGGAAGGTGGTCCACACAGCCTACCTGGACCTCATAAAAGCCTTGATACAATACCCCACTGAGCATTATAGATAAGCTCACCAGCTTAAATATAAACCCCTATGTCACTAGATGGGTTGCAAACTGGCTCAAGGACAGAACCCACATGGTTAGAATAGCTGGAGCCATGTCAGACTCCAAACCAGTTACAAGTGGCGTCCCACAAGGCTCAGTCTTGGGACCTCTCTTGTTAGGTATATATTTCTCAGAGGTACAGGCCAACATGGAAGAACTGTGGTTGACCAAGTTCGCAGATGACTGCAAACTGGGCACTATAATGAACTCTCCAGCTGACACAAGCATCCTCCAAAAAGGGCCTCATAGAAACAGACAACTGGTGCCAGAGCCATGGCCTCAAGCTAGCCAAAAAGTGTATAGTCATCCTCTTTGGCAAGAACAAAGTGCCCACAAATTGCCACATAGGTGGTATCCCATTAAGTACAGAAGAAGTGATTAGGGACCTGGGGACCCAAGTTGATAGCAGTCTTTCATTTGACAACCACGTGGCCAAAGTGGTTAGAAAAACATTTTATATAGCCCACCTAATCATGAAGGGATTCACATCTAGATCAGGGTAGGTCATCGTGCCTCTTTACTCATCCTCATCAGGCCCATAATTGAGTACAATGCCCTTTTGGGATGTACCTTACCAGACACCTGCAGCAACTGGAAAGACCCCAAAGTACCTCACCAAAGAGGATCAAGGGGCTCAAACAGATGCATTATGCTGCCGGTTAAAGAAACTCCAGCTCTACTCAGTGGCATACCGGCTGCTCAGAGGCGGTCTGTGCCTGCCTTATAAAGCCATGTCCAACCGCGAATTAATTGACACGCTGCACCTCAGAAAAGCCAAATCCCATCGAGCTACAGGCTCGAGGGACTTCAACCTCAGCACTGAAATAAATAGGACATGCTGGAGGGACAGATTCATAACCCAGAGGCTCCCTTCACTCTGGAATAAAATCCCAGTCCAGGTTAGGCAGAGTCCCTCATTGACTCTCTTCAAGAGGAATCTTGATGAGTGGATGGGAGATCGTAGGTTTACCCCGGGTATCACTTCTGTGTCACTGTTAGACAGAAGCGCAGTATACTAACCTCGAAAAAGAGCATAGCAAAATTAATTTAAAATGGGTGGCGAAAGCCATACACACTCTGGCTAGGCTTATAAATGCCCTAGGGCAGATAGCCTAGTATGAACCTATGAACCTATGAACCTATGAATCTATGAACCTATAAGTAAATCAGAAAAGTGGGACAATGGCTAAATATTAGACTCAAGCTTTAAATATTGCTCTGACAAACAGAAAGTAGATAACATAATAAGTTATGCATTCACATGCATTTTCTATAGGGTATGAAGTCTGACATGAAAATATCTGTCATTGTGCCGGTCCCAAGCCTGGATAAATGGGGAGGGTTGCGTCAGGAAGGGCATCCGGCGTAAAACTTCACCAAATCTTTTCATGCAGTCACCAGTTAATATTTGCATACTGGATCGGTCGAGGCCCGGGTTAACAACGACCGCAACCAGTACTGTTAGCCAACATGGTGCTGGCGGAAATTGGGCTACTGTTGGGCGAAGGAGGAGAAGAGGCGGAAGGCATGGCTGAAGGCAGGAAGAGAGGAGAAAGGCTAGGACTGTGGTAGTGAGGGTCGGAACTTTGAATGTTGGCAGTATGACTGGTATAGGAAGAGAGCTAGCTGATATGATGGACAAAAGGAAGGTTGGTATATTGTGTGTGCAAGAGACCAGATGTAAGGCTAGTTGTATTGGAGGTGGGTTCAAATTGTTTTATCATGGTGTGGATGGGAGGAGAAATGGCGTAGGATTTATTCTGAAGGAACAGTATGTGAAGAGTGTTTTGGAGGTGAAAAGGCTGTTGAATAGAGTGATGTTTATGAAGCTGGAAATTGATGGTGTAATGATTAATGTTGCTAGTGCATATGCTCCACAAGTTGGGTGTGAAATGGATGAGAAAGAAAAATTTTGGAGTGAATTGGATGAAGTGGTGATGACTGTACCCAAGGGTGAGAGAGTGGTGATTGGAGCAGATTTAAATGGGCATGTTGGTGAAGGGAACAGTGGGGATGAGGAAGTGATGGGTAGGTATGGTGTTAAACAAAGGAATACAGAAGGTCAGATGGTAGTGGATTTTGCGAAAAGGATGGATATGGATGTGGTGAATATGTATTTTAACAAAAGGGAGGAGCATAGGGTGACATACAAGAGTGGAGGAAGATGCACACAGGTCGATTATATCTTATGTAGGAGGGCCAGTTTGAAGGAGAATGGAGACTGTAAAGTGGTGGCCGGAGAAAGTGTAGTTAGGCAGCATAGGATGGTGGCTTGTAGGATGACGTTGATGATCAAGAAGAGGAGGAGGAGTGTGAGGGCAGCACCAAGGATCAAATGGTGGAAATTGAAAAAGGGTAATTGTGAGGTGGAGTTCAGGGATGAGTTAAGACAGGCACTGGGTGGCAATGAAGAGTTACCAAATAGCTGGGTAACTACAGCAGAGCTAGTAAGGGAGACGGCTAGAAAGGTGCTTGGTATCACATCGCGACAGAGGAAGGAGGACAAGGAGACATGGTGGTGGAATGAGGAAGTACAGAAGAGTATACAGGCAAAGAGGTTGGCAAAGAAGTGGGATTGTCAGAGAGATGAAGAACGTAGACAGGAGTATAAGGAGATGAGGTGCATAGCAAAGAGAGAGGTGGCAAAGGCTAAGGATAAGTCATATGAAGAGTTGTATGAAAGGTTGGACACTAAGGAGGGAGAAAAGGACCTGTACCAATTGGCTAGACAGAGGGACCGAGCTCGGAAAGATGTACAGCAGGTAAAGGTGATAAAGGATAATGAGGGAAACATACTCACAAGCGAGGAGAGTGTGTTGAGGAGATGGAAAGAGTACTTTGAGGGGCTGATGAATGAAGAGAATGAGAGGGAGAGAAGGTTGGATGATGTAGGGATAGTGAATCATGAAGTATAATGGATTAGCAAGGAGGAAGTACGGATAGCTATGAAAAGAATGAAGAATAGAAAGGCTGTTGGTCCAGATAACATACCTGTGGAAGCATGGAGGTGTTTAGATGAAATGGCAGTGGAGTTTTTAACCAGATTGTTTAATGAAATCTTGGAAAGTGAGAGGATGCCTGAGGAATGGAGAAAAAGTGTTTTGGTACCGATTTTTAAGAATAGGGGTGATGCACAGAGCTGTAGTAACTACAGAGGGATTAAATTGATCAGTCACAGCATGAAGTTATGGGAAAGAGTAGTGGAAGCTAGGTTAAGAAGGGATGTGATGATTAGTGAACCAGCAGTATGGTTTCATGCCGGGAAAGAGCACTACAGATGTGATGTTTGCTCTGAGAGTGTTGATGGAGAAGTACAGAGAATGTCAGAAGGAGTTGCATTGTGTTTTTGTAGACTTGGAGAAAGCATATGACAGGGTGCCTAGAGAGGAGTTGTGATATTGTATGAGGAAGTCAGGAGTGTTAGAGAAGTATGTAAGAGTGGTACAGGATATGTACGAGGGTAGTGTGACAGCGGTGAGGTCTGCGGTGGGAGTGACGGATGCATTTAAGGTGGAGGTGGGGTTACATCAAGGATCAACTCTGAGCCCTTTCTTATTTGCAATGGTGATGGACAGGTTGATAGATGAGATCAGACAGGTGTCCCCATGGACTATGATGTTTGCAGATGACATTGTGATCTGTAGTGAGAGTAGAGAACAGGTGGAGGAGACCCTGGAGAGGTGGAGATATGCTCTAGAGAAAAGAGGAATGAAGGTCAGCAGGACTAAGACAGAATATATGTGTGTGAATGAGAGGGAGGATAGAGGAATGGTGAGGATGCAAGGAGTAGAGGTGGTGAAGCTGGATGAGTTTAAATACTTGGGGTCAATAGTTCAGAGTAACAGTGAGTGTGGAAGAGAGGTGAAGAAGAGAGTACAGGTAGGATGGAGTGGGTGGAGAAGAGTGTCAGGAGTGATTTGTGACAGACAAGTACCTGTAAGAGTGAAAGGGAAGGTCTACAAGAGGGTAGTGAGACCAGCTATGTTATATGGGTTGGAGACAGTGGCATTGACAAAAAGGCAGGAGTCAGAGCTTGACGTGGCAGAGTTAAAGATGTTAAGATTTGCACTGGGTGTGACAAGGGTGGACAGGATTAGGAATAAGTATATTAGAGGGTCAGCCCAGGTTGGAAGGTTTGGAGACAAAGCCAGAGAGGCAAGATTACGTTGGTTTGGACATGTGCTGAGAAGGGATGCGGAGTATATTGGGAAAAAGATGCTAAGAATGAAGCTACCAGGTAACAGGAAAAGTAGAAGGCCTAAGATAAGGTTTATGGATGTGGTGAGAGAGGACATGCAGGTGGTTGGTGTGACAGAGCAAGATGCAGAGGACAGGAAGAAATGGAAACAGGTGATCCGCTGTGGCGACCCCTAATGGGAACAGCCGAAAGAAGAAGATGATGATTGTTTAACATCAGTTTTTAATGATTTGTCACTAATGTGCCAGAAAACCACAATGTTATGACAGATGGAACAAAAATATGTGGGAAACATCAGGACATTCTGCAGAAGTCTGTACATGTGACAGGTATGGCCACCACTTGTTCTTCCCTACAGGTTGGAGTCCATGTTTGCCCAGTTGTGAGCTGTGACAACATCTCAAACAATACAGAGGTCCCCAGAGTGTAGGACTACAATCATTTCCCAAAGTTGTCGACTAGTTGCATAAAGCAGTTACTTCACATCAGCAGCACCTTAACATTATGAGAAATAGCATAAGCTATGGTAATGTGACACAAAGAAGCTGTCATACTGGCAAACCAAGAGACGTCCTGTCCATTGCAATTGCCGTGGGTATGGCGTGTCCTGCCAACTCTCACTATACTACAAGAAGTGTCTCACATTGCACAGTTGATAAGATGGCAACCCTACTCTTTGTTGCCTATGTGTGTACAATATGTAAACATGTGTAGGCCCTGTGAGTAGCTACTGCCCCCAATGACTCACATGTATCTAGGCATGAATACTAACTGCCACCACCCACATATGTAGGTATTGCCTAAGGCTTTGGTGACTGTAGGCAGTGTGCTGTCTGTCATTAACCCACAGACTGATGTTAACACACTGCAATGGGATCATTCAGTGGGTATGTAATGGTGCCATGGTCCTGGCTTCAAACTGAATGCAGAAAACAGTACCATCATACCATACGGCAAGGACATGGCCCCACTGTTTCCCACATCAACAGCAACCCCATAAACACACAACCTGTGTTGACAGACCTGGGTACTCAGGTTGATAACACTGTTGCATTCAGCCATCAAGTAGTGGCAGTGGTCAGAAAAGCCTTGGATGTGGTTCACCACATAGGTAAAGGGACTGCATCCAGACAAAAGGTGGACATTACCTCTGTATAGTCCTCAGTTAGTACAACAATAAATTATCATCATGGCCGGTCTGGTATGTACCTATGCAGACATCTGCAGAAACTGGAAAGGTTATCTTAATACCCACAAAGGTTATCCATGGCCTTTAACACCTGTTCCATGCAGACAGCCTCGAATCAGTAGTCCCCCAGTTGGTATCGGACAGGTTGTCCACAGGTGGGATGTGGTATGCCTAGATGGCAATGTTGTGCTCAGCCCTTCAATAGCTGCTCCATATATGTGAGTCTAACTCTTTACACATTACCAGCACGACAGGCCTGAATCACATAAGTGACACCAATAAAACCTGATAGAAAGACAGGTTTGTCTCCCAGAGGCTGCCCTGTCTCAGGAATGCACTTCCCATGCATGTCAAACAGAGTACCATGCAGATCCTCATTATGTGCATCCATGATGAGTGGATGGGAGCAAAGAAATCTGCCGCAGGGGTCCGACATGTGTCCATCAATGACAGAGGCAACAGGTGCTGATCGATGATTCTGTTGGGGATAAAGTAATGGCCAGGCCTGTAAGGGACACAGGACTAGTACTCTAGTAACCTTCTATGGACCTATGGACCTGTGATCCTATGGAACTCCCAGGTGACATGTATCAACAGTAGCATGCTGTGTCAAGGAGTATGCATGCAAGTTTACACTGTCTGCCCCCATTGTCCCTCACACACTGCTCCATGCATACGCACCTAGTAAATATGCACATATACAGCCATACCTCGATGATGAACATGTCTCTGCATTATCACTACACCATCCTGAGCTTCTGTACTGGCAGCAGATCCCCACAACTTAGACACACAGACACCTGGAACAGAAACAGAATAAAGTCTGAGAGACAACAGTCAGTCAGTAGTACTAACAGCAATACGTCATCATGGCACAACACTACATACACTTTTATGTGTATGCATGACAATTGCAAGGAGACAGCACCTCACAGGGCATAACACTACTGCACTACAAACTGCCATTAATTGCACTATATTCACCCTGAGCATCAGACACATATTAGCATGTCTCTGCATTGATGGTATGGATGACAGGGCTGTGGCACTGGTATCATCACATGTACAGGGTGTGGTGTGGGATTGCCAAAGGTCTAGGCTGTGCCACAAAGTTGACATCATGTCTGCATGTCTGGCGGGGTGCTGCTCAGGTGGGCCATGGAGAGGAGCTGTGTATGTCTGGTGATGACTTGCATGTGACAGTGATGTGTGAGTGTGTGCATGTACACAGTCAAGCTATGTGCCAGCCCTATATGAGGGTATGTTGGAAAGCTGTGGACCGTACATGGCAGAATGGACAGTTCACCATCTCCAGACACTAACATGGGAAATGGTTCCACCAGGAGTGGCACTGGCACCACCATGTGCAGGGCCAGATGTGGTACTACTTTCTGATAGTGATAGGTGTCTGCTGAATCTGTGTCCCTGATGGGGCCACCCAGGACCAAGTTCCCATAGCCTGACACATTGTGGTGTGGACAGCACCCCCCCTTCAGTAGTGCTGGTGGTACTACTACTACAGGAGTGTGACTATGCATGGCCACATGAGCTCTCAACTGATGTTGCTGACCTACGTCCCTGTGTACGACGCCCTACTCCCAACACATTTTCAAGCACAGACATTGCATGGTTAAGGACTGGCAATGTCTCACCCACCGTCTATCCACTACATCAGCAAAATGACATAAGGCATCACCAATGCCATGGATGGAGTCATTCATGCCAGGCAGTGTGGCATCCATGACCTTGACCATCCATTTTGTGTATCATTCACAATGTGCCTGTGTCTCCATGATGGACCAAAACATGCTTCAGGTGACATGTACTGTGACACCTTTGACAGGTGCTGAATGGGCAGCAGTCCTCCTTTGACCACCCCTGTCAAGCTGTCTGTGTGGGACCTTGCCAGCTCTCTGGCTATGGCTACCATCTACGGTCACAGCTGCCATAGTTACCACACTCTCCTGTTTGATGCCACCACCCTCTGACTATCCAATATCTTTGACTGTTGGGGACTGGGTATGTGTGGGCATACTGACTTTGTGCAGGGACATTGGGGGAGGAACTGGGATGTCAACCAATAGGACAGATTTAGCCCCCAACAACCTCACCTGTGACTCACTATGGCCACCATTATCATTAGAATCCAATGAGACACTGACATCAGGTTGTGAGGGGGGCACACTCTAACTCCCATGGTCACCTGTGAGGGGAAGACAACATGACTGCATTAAGTCCTGCACTATAATGTCTGATGATACACACACACACACACACACACACACACACACACACACACACACACACACACACACACACACACACAGGTGAGGTGCCACAAGTGCATTATACAGATCACACATTATGAATGATGCCATGCACAACACACAAGCAGACCACAGAAGACACACACAAAACAGGACCTTAACAACATGCAGTACAGCTATGTCCAGTTAATGTGGCTACTACTATACACCTGTGAGATACGTAACATGTCATTGTATGTGATGGACCCTCACCTAAAACACAGTGCACCCTTTTCCGCAATAGTAATGTAACCCTTTACAGCAGACGGCCTACACCTTCACAAAAATACATGCTAATATGTTACAGCTCCTGCAAATATGGTACTGTGATTACCAATGTAGTGCACTGCAGTGAACCCCTCCACAAGTGAACATGCAAGTATTGCAATATGACTAAGCTTAACAGTTGTATCCATGGCAAACTGGCAACCCTTAACATGTCTAGGATATACATGAGCCATAACAAAACAGTGCCACACTCACCAGCTACAGTATGATGGACCTCGGCCGCACTAGCAGTATTGTCAGCAGACACAAATGTGGCATTGGTACAGGATAATATCTGCATATATCAACACATACAGTACAAACTGTGATACTACCCACATTGCTGACATTCACAATATGTGTGCACACATGTGCATTACAGAACACCCCCCCCACCACAAATTTAGATTGACCTGACATATGTGTACAGGTATGCAAAGACTGCCACTCTGAATGCTACAGTATTAATGTGATGACAACTGGATGGTTACCTGGTTGCTCCTCGGCTGTGGAAGCTGTGTTACCCACCTCCATGACATATGGTGTTATTGATTCTTGCAAGCTGGTGGCTGAACCCAGGTTTGCCAGGAACTCATCTGTGGCTGAGAGTGGTTGTTGTGTAGGAGGCTCTACATGAGTGCCACCACAGTCCCTGACCACAGCTGTGGCCCTTTGCCATACATGATGTATCAGATCTGTGGCCCGGTGTCGGACCTGCTCACAGCTCCTGTCATGCTGCCCCACATGATTCACCAATGTCACGAGGTGTGCCTACAGTGCAGTGCATTCTTGCTAGTTATGGTGACTCCTTGACAACAACACCTTGGTGATGGAGTCTCAGGGCATCAATTATGGTGGCAGTCTCGGCTTCTGAGAAAGGTAAATTCCTCCAGTGTACATCCCATCTGAAAGGCATGAAGAGGGGAACACATCACAAGACCACATACATTGCTCACCATTATGTACACACCCTGCACATCCACAATTGCCACCACAATCCACCGCTAACTCCCACATCATACCCCGCCATCTATTACCACAGTATGCATGTGGCTATTAGCAACATAGTGGCAATACATCACACATTGCCCTCCTGATCTTGATGTTTCCTGTTACTTTCTACATGTCCTCTAAGGTGTTCAAATGCATTGTCCTGTTGCACCAGTTACTGCTTGTTCATAGCCTGTCTATATTGTATGCAGTGGTATCAGTCTCCTACTGTTGTATTAGGCAGCTAGGTTGTGGGGCCACCCCTTAGGTCTCCCTGGCCTTCCTCCTTCAGATTCTGCACTATATGGCTGGACAATGTCCTACAGTTTCTCCTGCCAGTCCAGTTGATATGGGCATCCTAGCACAGTGTAGCACCTGCCTCATGTACACAGATGGACAACAATCTACAAACACCAGCAAGTAATACACTGTGTGAGAGATGCAATGACATTAGGAATCTACAGTCCAAGCTCTCTCCCAGTTAAGCACACATATCTGTCCCCGAACAGGTTGTGAACACATTCAGTACACCTCACACACCACCCACACCTACACAACACAGACACACATATGCAGAGGTCATCAACATGCACATTCACAAACAAAGGACATCTCTGAGGCAAAGCCACATGTGATCACCACAGGCCTACATAGCACATACCACACATGGCCACACACCTGTGTCCCACAACCACCAAGGCGTCAACACATGTTAAACATATTACACATAGGAGACTACATTGTAAGACACATTGATGTGCCTCTCACCTGGCTGTATATGTGGATGATCAGAGTTACTTGTATGTCAGGTGACAGAGTCCACCATGCTGCATATACACTGCTGTCTCTCACCAACAGCTATTGTCAGGAGTCTGTCACAGTCCATGTTGGCATGCCTGACTTGAGTTGTATGTCCCTGGACTATATGCAGTGAGACATGAGTGAACACACTGATTATGTGTCCCGGGAAGGTATGTCCCCAGCCTTATGCAGCATTCTGCTGTCACCCAGACTGATGCCACAATACATTCAGGATATGCTTGACCTTAACATGTGGCTTTTTATCCTGTGATATTCCATGGGTTTCCAATACCTGTGAGCCTGGGATGATATGGTTAACAGACCACGATGCTTTACCAGAGATGGCCACCATCTGTCTCAACTGCCTTCTGGTGTCTGGAAATGGTTCTTGCTACCCCCATAGTGTCTTCAGTAGGACAAGTGGTGAGGTTATCACTAACAACATACAACTGTCAGCGCAGCCACATTGAAGGCCATGCTGCTAAACACTAGGAGTCTACACATGACTCTGCCCTCAATTTAAGCATTGTTAACCCTGGTAAATGCTGATATCTGTGCAGTCACACACATGGTTCAAAACTGCAGAGATCACCCTAGCCTAACCTGGTCAACCATCCTACCATACAGTCATACCCCAAAGTGTAGGCAGAAATGCCATGAGACATGTTCTTTCAGTATATATGGCACACATACACACCTCCATGCTGTACAGGCAGTAAGATGTGCAGGGGACACTACAGTGGTAGTTCACCAAATCATAGCCAGCTACCGGCCACCACATGTGCCACGAAGCCCATACTGCCTATATGCACCTCATCAACTGTATTATGATTTGGGTCTGTACCCTGATCCTGGGTCACTTGAATGACCCAAACATACATTGGAAGACATACCCATGCCAGCACACAAATGGCCAGAGAGCCATCAACAGTCGCATTACAAACACCTTGGTGCAGCTAGGGGATACCACCACATGAGGTGAAGGTGTGTTGAAGTTGATATTACACAACACAGGTTACCACTACAGCATCCCTACAGTGTTATCCTCCGTGTAAAATAAACCATTATGCGGTCACGTTTGCAGTCACCATCTCCTACAATACGCATCTAGCTATGGTCAGATATACATACACCTCCAACATGGAATACAGCCTCCTGGGGGAGTGGTATACACAGCTTTACAGCCCCCAACCCCTCTGTAGGGACTGGTGGCAACAATATCCACACATACACACAAGTGCTATATGTGCATTTCTACAGATGCATGGAGTCAAGTATACCTGACAGGACTACATCATCCTCTGCAAGGAGACATACACCTGCCTGGTGGACATCTGCAATACATACGTGTCTATAACAGGGATGACATATCACTGTCCAAGACAAAGAAGGAGCAGGTGCACATTTTGCAGCATTGTCTCCTTAGTGTGAACAAGTGAATGGGATCACTCATGAAAACCTGCACAGCAAACCCAGAGCACACATTGTTGACATACACTACAGACAATCCTCTCCCATTCTGCACATATGTCTGCAACATCACAGGAAACACTTGCTTCTACTCACTTGTGTTGTTCAAAGACACCAGCTATACCAGTGCTGTAAGTATAGTATACCTGATGCCTGACAGATTCAGTGTAGGCTTCACCACCTGTCCCCCCCATCAGTACATCAGAATATCCACAGTACCTGCTCCCTTCCCCTATATGTAGGGAACAGGTCACCAATGCCATGTGAAAGATCATATATATCTAGCATGGGAGCATATCACATCACAGTATGCATCCTATATGACCACAAGAATAACCTTGAAACACCATAAGGCACTGTATTCAAAGGAGGCCTGACTACCACTTTTGTCCCAGGCATGTGAAGGACAACCACTGTCACCCCTTTACACTAAGGTGAGGCGTCCACCAATCTGTCACATTATATACCCATCAGCCTAACTAGGATGTTTTGCAAAGCCATAGCACAGTTTATAGTGCACCTCATTAACCAGGACATTGGAGACCTCCACACCGTGACCTCCACACACTCCATCACGCACAGTTAGGCTTTGTCACAGAAGGGATCATGTGTGTTACACTCAGTTGACCTCAGCTTTTAGATGTGGATTTATTGCTTGATGGGGATAATCTACAGACATCTGTCCCCAAGAAAGCTGTTCATAGGAATAAATATTTACATTATACAAGTGTGCATGCCCCACATGTTTTAAAGGGATTATTAGGGGACAATTTTGCATATTTGCAGGTTGAATACAAATATGAATAAATGCATGGAACAAATGGAAGAAATAACAAGTGAATTCAGAGATAGGGGGTATGACCAGGACCTATTATATGAATAAGGAAGTCATGGCAATGACAGATACCCAAGCTAAACCCTATTTTAGTAGCAACTGAATATTGGATAGAATTAATGATATAGCAAGCAGAGATAATACACTCTGCTATGCTACTACTTACAGTAGGTGTAGCGATGTGGTGAGGAAAATAATAATGGATAATTGGGACATTTTAAGAACTTTGCCAGAATTTCAGAATATTATAGACAATAGACCTAGATTTGCTTATCATACTTGTTTGAATTTAAAACAAATGCTTTGTTATAAAAATATTAAATGCAGTATAGAAACTGCACAGTTTTCAAAGAGTGGTACTTACCCATACCATAATTGTAGTTGTTATACTTTTATTAACAGTGATTGTAATTCTGTACATCTTCCCACCAACTTGCAACTCATATAACTTAATGTATCTTGCAATTTGGAGGGCATGTTCATGTTTTTATATTGGCAAGTCTACAAGACATTTAAAAGATAGAATAATAGAACATAAATCAGACATCACAAGGAATATTTTAACAAATGCACTTGCTAGACATATTTTCTGAGAATGGTTCGAAACATGTTTTCTTTTAGAGTAATAATTACCATGAATACAAATATAAGGGGAGGTAATTTAAACAATAAACTTGAACATATAGAATATGAATTGATTTTACAGTTACAAGCAGACTGCATCCCTGGTATTAATCAGATGATAACCCTTAAACATGTTTTAAGATATAGACAAATGTGTTTCAAATGGTATATGTTTACTTTTTTTAATGGATACTCCTTTAAAATTACTTATTATTATTATTATTATTATTATTATTATTATTATTATTATTAATTGTTTGTGTTATTTTATTGGCTGTGCTTAACAGGAATTTGTATTTAAATATGGCTTCACTGAGTGTTTTTTATCTTGCACTGAGGAAGGGTTTCATGTAAACTTGAAAGCTTTGCTTTTTGTTCTATTAAACTCATGCACTACATTGCTGAGGTTCTTGATCTTACAAAAACATTCCTGAGGTTTTGAATAATTTGATTTTCGTATGAGTGTTTATTTAAGCTTTTATCTTGCCTGCTGCTTTTCAGCTGCTTGTGAGTTTATTATGGAATGCTGTGTGCATGATGTGCCTAATCTCTTTCCATTCTATAACTGAAGTGTGCTAGGAGAATCTGTAGTAGGAGTAATACCCAAATGCTGAAAACCAGTTACACAGTATTTTATAAGGAGGTGATTACCTTTCAGATGAAAATAGATGTGAACATCTTAATTTTTTTCTACCCCTTTCAAGAGATACAATCTCCACTGTCATCTTAGTGTTAAATTATGACCCTTTTACTCTATGCTGCAAGTACTATACTTTAAACCTCTTACAATGGATTTCTTTTCCTAAGTTGTATTATCTTCCTGCTATCCAGCAGTATTCAGGTAGTTTGTTCCCTATTGTTTTTTTTATATAATACTACCTTTTCAAAAATTCATCCCTCTGGAAACTACAGTGCACTATCATTTTCAGTCTACTCAGACTATTTCAACAAATAATTATAGCTCTCTTGACTACACTTAATAAATATATAACTGCCTGGAGTCCCATACTCTAGCTGTTATAAAACATTTGCAGTGGCACACATTATAAAAACACACTGGTCCAGATTCAATAAACTCTGTGTAGGTTCCACACAGAGGCTACATGGAGTGTTTTTGGGTATGTGAGACTGCTCATCAAGAAGCATCGTGTGACATGGCTCCATGAATATTAATGATGTGCAGTGCACGTAAGCAAGGTTTCACATCTTGCACCAGTGTTGATAGCCATGAAACCTGCAATCTAAATGTGGATTGTACCTCCCAACCTTTTAGTGCAAGAAATCTGGACAAACACTAAACTAATGGGGGGACAAAGGACCAAAAATAGAGAGTGATTTAGTACAAAACTGAAATGTATGTCATTATGTAGTGATTTCAATCTTCAGTGATTTTTCCAGAAAACCACACATTTACAAGGAACAATACAAAAATATCTGGCCATTCTGCAAAATTTGGGACAGTCTCCCCCCCTTTTTTTTTTTGAGTCCAGTGTTTGTGTGATGTGCAAAAACATATTTGGATCTGCTCACCTGTTTTTTACAAAGCACAGCAGCACACAAACTGGAGGAATGGACCACCCAGGTTGCAGGTAGGACCCAGACAGCCGCAAATATAAACCAGATGCATTCAATTAATACTATTGGTCATTGCACAAATGTGGTAAGCTGCATTGCACTGCAATTAACAGAGAGAACTTTGCAATAACTACTAAGATAGGGCATATTGTGTCACTAATCCTGTGGCAGCAGGTGTTAATTATAGGTGTGGAGTGCAGATGGACCGGGCTTCTATTACAGAATATGCAAATTTTGTTTTACTGTTGTGAGATTGCAGATTATAGCAATGAAGTGCAACATGCACAAGTGTTTTATCAACCTTATTGTGGTAATAGTTGTAAGTGTAGGAGAACCATAGACATGGTCCATTTGACTAGCACATTTACACAAGTGTCTGTATACCAAATTATCTTCAAATTGCAGTGCTTGCTACGATTCCACATCACTTAACATCACATAAACATGTTGTCAGCAGTGTGCACCTTCACCTGCCATGTTTACATGATGGTAAGTGATGTGCAACATTTTCAAATGTTCAAAACTAAAATGTGCGCACTCTCAGTAAGTTCAAGGCATGCAATTGGCAGGAAAACATCAGGATATAAAATGCAGTTGGTGGGGAATGCTCATTCTACATTGAGCTTGAGCTATAGTATGGTGCTGCTGGCGAGGCTGGAATAGTATTGCCAGGCATTTGACCAGTGCTACAGGTATCCCCTGCACTAGTGAGCAATGCAGACATCACTTTGATGACCTCTGAGGAGGAAGCGGGATACCCTCAACCATTTGGTTGGGAAATTTAGTACAGGGGACACCCCACAGATGTGTAAGTATCAATTTCAGTGAGCAATTGTAAGAGTTAAAAGCTGACTATTGTCAAGACTAGTATTCATAATGGTATTCTGTTCTGTTCTGTTTTTCCACAGCTGCTACGAATTGAGCCTCGAATGTCAGGTCCCATGCTATGCATTTGTTAAGGATGCGAGAAGCATGAAGTATTTATGAATCAGAACAGTGCTGTTCTAGATAGAATTTTAATAATAATAATAATAATAATAATACATTTTTATAGTAATTTAGTAACATTAAAAGGTAAGGACTGCTTAGCTGGTATTTAATACAGTTGTATCAAACTGAGCATGCATATCTCATCTGTAAAAGAAACTACGCATGCCTTAGTCTGTAGCACAAAGCAACAGTGCCATATTCTCAAATAACAGTGAGCAGGCATCTCTAAACTGTAAAAAGTATGTATGCAGAAGTCTGTAGGACAAAATAACAGTACTGTATTAGGGAGTAGTCATTGGTTGTGGGTTCAAAAAACACACTTCCCGAATATACAATATTGTTAGGTTTTCATCATTGTAACTTCATACCTCTATATCAGTGGCACAAATAGCCTTCTGTAAACTGTAATAAGTATAACTGGAACAGGCACATGTGCAATATATGCACACATCAAGCATTGGTGGCTACAATCTGTACTTTAGTATGCCTCTATTATGAACCAGGTAGTCTTAAAAGTAATGAAGAAATTTGTTAGGCATTTGTAGTTTTAAAAGTAAAGGTAACAGAATAGAGTAAAACAATTGTATCAATGCTTTGTATACACTTATGAAGTTACTAATGTTCTCCCTTTTTTGTCTCATCTTAACCCTTTTTTCCTTTTTTGTATTTTAGTGGGGACAGGAGGATCCTGTGGGACAGGCCTACGCTGCTGTGCTGTGAAAAAAATACTCTTGTGGGAGTATTCCGCTGAATTGCTGCTTTATTTAAACTTTGTTTGGTGACTGCGATTTTCTGCACTTTGAAATTGCAGTAGTTCTGCATTTTATAGCATAGGCTAGATTCAGGCTTGTTGAATCTAGACTGTTTGGTATCATTTGAGCACTAAAGCCAGCCATCTACATTAAGAAGGCCCCCCAGCACCCTTGTGACAGAAGTGTGCAGCCAAGGGCCCATCTGAGTTGGGGATTGCTAGAATATGGCTCAGTCTTGGCCTTGCCCTTTGTTTACTTTTTTTAAATTGTTTAACTTTGCTTGTATTTCAGTGTTGTGTTTGTGTGGGTTTGCACTCAGTGTACTGGAGCTGCTCAGAGATTGCACAGCTGCCCTGTGAGCAACTCAGTTGTGCATTGTGAAGCATTGAAAGTTTTCTTCCTGTAGCCCTCCCTAGAATAGCCACTTTTTTAGTCTTACAGAAAAAAACTGATCCATCCATCCAACTCTCCACTAGTTACTACAGTATGTACCTGCCATAATGGACAGACAGTTTCCCACCATTTCTTCAGCCAGCCTGATTTACGTGGGCATCCTGAGGCAATATAGCAATTGCCTCATCTATACAGACAACTGGTTACTTCTAAAACAAGCAAATACAACATGTGAGAGATGTATCTCTACTATAAATTTGGAATTAATTCTCTCATAAAAACAAGCCAAATATACAGATTGTCAGCCCACATACTTCACCTCTTGCACATAACAAGCTCACAACACATAAACCCACATACGTGGAGGTTCTCTTGCACACCTACTGCAAACACTGCAGACCCAACAGAATCTACTACACATAATAATATACATAACGGTGTCTCAGCCAATAAACCCCTAAGGCAAAACACCTCAAAACCAAATGTCTTGGTCATAGGCAACTCCATAGTGAGATAAATAGATGTTGAAGGTCATAGTCAGCTGCCAGGTGCCAGGATCCATCAGATCACACAATCACTCAAGTCTCTCAACAACAAGTATCATTATGACTCTGTCATAGTCTATGTTGGAGTGAATGGCTTGAGACATACCTCGCTAAACTATATGAAGATATGCATGACTGAGCTCTCAGATTATGTGTCCCAGGCAGGTATGTCCCTAGGCCTAAGCAGCATTACACCTTTACCTAGGATGATGCCTCAGTATAAACAAAACATGATTAACTTCAACAATTGACTTAGCTTCTGGTGTCAATCCAGGAGGATCCAGTATCTGTCAGTCTAGGAAGATATGGTTGGCAGACCATGCTGCTTTGCCAGAGATGGTCTTCGCCTGTTGCCTTTTGACTTTCAGTTACTGGCAAAGGTACTTGCCTCTCCCACAGTGCCTGTTTTATGCAATGTCAGAACAACTAAATTCCTGATGTAAAAAAATCTACTAGAGACAAATTTGCGGTTATGATGCTAAATGCAAGAAGTCTAAATCAGAAGCTGCACTCACTGGAAGCACTCCTTACCTTGGAAGATGCCCATGTCTGCATTTACACAGACATGGTTCAAGGCCACAGATAGCCCCCTGGCCATGCAAGGCTACAACACCTTCCACATGTCAGAGCTCAAAATGAGCATGAAAGAACAAAAGGTGGATGTGTATACATTTCATTAAAGACAAATTCACCTCAAGACTGGAAAACAGTGCAACTCCCTAGAGCTTCTCCAAGTCCAACTAACTGTAGGTAAAACCCCCTTCTTAATATTGTTAGCTATAGGTCCCCCACCACGAACCACAAGAATCACTCTGCCTACTTGGACCTACTTGAATTACTCACTATACAGCCAAACACCTTGATCATGTGTAATTTCAACTATCCTTCCATCAACTGGGAATTGTATATGAGCAGAAACGCACCCGCCCTAAGTTTCCTGGACTTTATTAATACAAATGCTCTGGAACAGATAGTCTGCACCCTCACAAGGGGATTGAATGTCCAAACTTAGTACTCACCAACACAGGAGGTCCCTGCACTACCCCCTGTCTGTTGCCCTCCTTGGTAAGGTCTGATCAGAATTCATTCTCATTTGAATTAGCAATCATACATGTCCCCCAAAGAGCAAAAAGGATGAACATTTTCTCCAAAGCAAACTATAGTCTCTTAAGTCATGCCATAAATAGTTGTAAACCCCCTGCTACCGCTGTCAACAATGACTGCTATACAGAGGTGTACACAAATGCCTGGTATAAACATTTATACAAATGTATAGACTTGTCTGTACCTGAAAGTGTCAAAACAAGGTTCTCACAAAAAAAGCAACTCATCCCGGTGGGCATCAAGCATAAATAGGTTATACAACAAGTGAAAGAAACTAATGTCTAAGAACAAGATGGAACTGACACAGCAGAGGAAAGACACCCTCCACAGCTTGAACAAGCAAATTAGATATATTGTAAAGTCCTCTAAAGCCAAGTATGAAGCTTAACTACCATCCCTAGCTTAAGATAATCTGGAGGCATTCTTTAGCTACATCTGAAATCTAAAAGGGAAGTCCCAACTTTGTGCCAAACTAGTAGTGGATGGTATAACACATACTGACCCTGAGGACATCACCAAACTGCTAGCAGACAGATTTGGGGCAAACTTCACCTCCTCCCCCATCCCAACCAGACATACCCCAAAGCATATGCGTCACCAGTCCTCTACCTAGGAGGTCATAACAGCACTCTCCATGGCTAAAATCACAGCCTCTGTGCAACCGGATAACATCCCAGGCTGCCTACTAAATGGTTTAAAACAGGACCTAGCAGAACCACTTGGCACTTTTTTCAACTACAGTTTAAGTACTGGTTTTGTCCCAGCAGAGTAGAAAATGGCAACAGTAATTCCCTTGCACACAAGAGGTCTGTCAACTAACAATGGGAACTATAGACTTATAAGTCTTACCAGCCTTATCGGCAAGGCCATGGAGAGAATCATCATGGACCTTATCAACAAAGATATATGTGACCTTTAAGCTCTTGAGCCAGCTCAATTTAGCTTTGTTAAGGGTATATCATGCTTAATAACCCTGGTGGATTTCTTTGAGAATGTCACTAAAGACTGGATGAAGGCAAAACAGTACATACAGCCTATCTTGGTTTAGCCAAGGTGTTTGACACAATCTCCCACTCAGGCATCATTGAGAAACTCACACAGGTGATAATTAACCCATCTGTCACTAGATAGGTAGCCAACTAGCTCACCAACAGAAGGCATACAGTTAAAGTTGGGATGCCACCTCTACCAGCAGACCAGTTACCACTGGTGTACCACAAAGATCTGTGCTGGGCCCTCTACTGTTTGGAATCTATTTCTCAGAAGTCCAGGGGAAAATAGATGGCCTGTGGCTGACCATGTTCACCAATGACTGCAGACTGGGTCCCCCAATGATATTGACATACTTCAGAAAGGGCTTACACAGACAAATGACTGGTGCTGAAGCCACAAATTTAAACTAAATGCAAAATAATGCATCATCATCCCTTTTGGCAAAGGGGAAGTCCCTGCACATTACAATATTAACAGTCACCTCCTTAGCTCATACCCTGTGGTGAGAGATTTGGGAACACAGGTTGATAGTAATCTTAACTTCAATCACCATGTGTCCATAGTGGTAAAAAAGACCTTTAATTTTGTACATCTCATAAATAAGGGCATCATATCCAGAGCTAAGTATGTTATAACTTCCCTGTTTTCATCCCTCATCAGACCACTAATAGAGAACAACACTCCCTTCTGTATGTACCTCACCAGATACCGGCAGGAGCTGGAGAGACCTCAGATATTTCTCAACAAGAAAATTCAGGGGCTGCAACACATGACCTCCATTGATAGACTGAAGGCCCTGTCACTGTAATCTGTATTTTATAGGCTGCTGAGAGGGTACTTGTACCTGGCCTACAGAATAGTCTCTTACCCTACCCTAATGGAAATGCTGCACATCCATAAGTCACATGGGACAAGATTCACTCACTCTAGGGATCTTAGCCTAGCCTGCGACATTAATCGGACATGCTGCAGAGACAGATATGTCTCCCAGAGATTGCCACTTCCCTGGAACAACCTTTTAAGTCACATAAAACAGAATTAACCTATTTAAGCAAGACAGCTAGATGGGAGACCATAAATTTACCCCAGGGGTGTCACCTATGTCCCTCTTGGATAAGGACAGTCTATGCTGATCATAGACTCGTGCTGAAAACATAGACCATGCAACATGGTCAATAAGAGAACAAAGGTATAACATGGCTAGGCTTATAACAGCCATAGGGCCAATAGCCTAGTAACCTCCTATGAAGATCAGAACTTAGAATGTCTGCTGCCTGGCGGGCTCCGAAGCCCAAATCCTATCCCCAGTGGTGGGCATATGCTAATAACATATATATGATGACATCAATGCATTGTCTGTTGAGCATATGGTGATAACATTGTCCCACATGCTGGTGTGTGCTGGTGTGAAGGCTCTGTGTCAACATCTCTCTCTCTCTCTCTCTCTCTCTCTCTCTCTCTCTCTCTCTCTCTCACACACTCTCACACACGGTAAGACTGTAATGAAAATAGAACCCCTACCTATCTAAGTACACAGACTACAGAACACAGTACTTTAAGCAAGCACCATGGCACAAGTCTCACTTTTCATGTCTGCATGTCATTTTATAGTAGATAACATCAGCAGGCCATGTGGGAGACAAGAGGTTGGGAGGGCTGCATGGGCTGCATGAACTTGATGTGTAGGTGTGTGCAAGTATCAAAAGACTAGCAGGCCATGCCATTGGAGTAGTAGCTGTAGGATAGCACAACTACTCTGTTGAGTAGAGATACACAAACACCCAGTTGACTGCAGTGAGAACAGAACCCCTACCTATCTAAGTGTACAGACTACAGAATACAGTACTCTAAGCAAGCAACATGGGACAAGTATGACTTTTACATTGCTGCAGGTCAACTTATAGTGGATAATATCAACAGTGCATGTTGGAGAGAAGAAGGTGAGAGGTCTGCCTAAAATGGATGTGTAGGCAGGTGCAGGTAGCAAAGTACTGGCAAGCCATGCCATTAGAGAAGTAACTGTAGGTTAGCACATCTACTGTGCTGAGTAGACACACACACACACACACACACACACACACACACACACAATTGACTGCAGTGAGAACAGAACCCCTACCTAAGTACACAGACTACAGAACTCAGTACTTTACTCAAGTGTCACTGCACAAGTCTAACTTTTGCATGGCTGCAGGTGCACTTATAGTAGATGACATCAGCAGGCTACATGGGGGACAACAGGTTTGGAGACCTGCATAGGCACATAGATTCATAGGTTCATTTGAGGCCAGTAGCCTAACAGCACTGGGGTGTGCAGAAGCCTAGCTGTGTAAAAACACAAGTACCCTTATTGAAAATAGTTGGATGTTTGAGTTTAGCAGAGTAAGGTTGCCAGCACCACCGAATGGCCCTGTTCATGAGGGAGCACACAACATTATATATTACACTTTGTAATGTAGTTGATATATGTGTGCAAAACAATACTGAGGCCCCAGGGTTGTACTGCTTAGGGGGACAATACATGTATGTATTGTGAATATATGACATATACTTAGAATGTGCTCTGAATATGCAATGTTTCTACATTTAATTTTATGTCATACAAAGGAAATGCACAATAAACACCAATAAGAAAGCATCATAGATACAAATCCATTGTGCAGTGAGCAACAGATTTGGGCGATGGTTAACAAAGTGCACACTCATGCAAGTTACATCTATTTGCACATAGGTAAATGGTTCACAAATGTGAGCTGCATTGCTAACATCTTCCAAGCAGAATGCAACAGTGTCAACCAATTTCATGTATAGACAGCTGTTTATGTGTTTTTCGCAAAAGTTAAAGCCATGCAGGTTAAGACAGTAGGAATACATTTACAGGACTATACTACACAGTATACCCACAGTCATACATTTGATAATAAATGTGATAATACATAGATTACTCTATCAGTAAAATTAATACTATATGGAATACAGTGTATTCCAACCCAGGAACATGTGTATGCCATTCGTACACTTACACGTGTTGCTGCAGGAATGTTGAGGAAATAGTTGTCTGTGTTGCACTTCATTGCTGTAAACTACAATGTCACAAAGGTTGCACACTCTGTACTAAAACCCACTACTATCTCTACTCCATGCCTGGTTTTCAGGATGGTCAAGGGCATTAATTGAATACATCTGGTTACTATTTTTGCCATTTGCTTCGTAGGTGGTCTGCCACACTTCATGCAAACAAGATAAACACAGCCATCACCCGCTTCTACTATTTGAGCTATGCAGTGCACCACAGAAAAATTGCAATGAAAAATTAAATGAATAAGAAAGAAAAACTTAGTAATGGACACATTTAAGTAAAATAAGTGTCTGCTGTCACATGTTAAGGTACTTTCTGTACAAATTCACAACTATTTACTTCATTGCTGTACCAAGTTAAGATATACAAGGATATGCCATAATATTATTAAAGAATACATTGTAGGTTCAAGACTTACCTTGCAAATGCAGGAGTTGACACAATTTTATTTCAGGCCCAAAATTTCCTTGTCTACACCCATGGTACTGAAGTATGCAGGAAAAACTAAAATGTAGGCTAAACAGATATTTTACAGCTTCTTGAATAGCTCCACCTTACAGAAAATCACATGTTTATGCTGTAATTAACACCTATGAAAAACATCTGCTGCTTTAGTGAACATATCAACTTTGTTGGTGCTCATTATCATGCAATGCACACCTACACTCAGCTGCATGCACCAATGCTGAAAAAAAGGGAACACCATTGATCTTGTGATTACTTTTCTCTGAGCCTGTGATATCATACAAACATGCAGCTCAAAAATTGGAGGAAAGGTTGCAGACCTTGTACTAGAACCAAGGACCTTCTATACTCTAGCCCTACACATACACATGCTGCCACAGGAATAGTTATGTGTTATGCATCAAGGAACCTGCCATTCATTCCTCCATTTCCCATGGTTGCACTAAGTGCCACATCATGCAAGCAAGAACAAAAATTTAAAAAATAAATTTTAGCTTAAAGGGGACAGAGACAATACATTTTAACAATCAATAAAGAGGATGAATCAGAGCTTGTGAATTGTGTACTGCTTACATACACTTTTACACTTCACAGACCTATATGTACTCCTCTGTAAGTGTAACCTGAGACATCCTCAATGTCATTATTCACTGTTGCCATGCATTCAGTGTGAACAATGTGGAAGGTCCTGCATGAAGTGAACATCCCTACATGGTTACAAGTTTTTGGGATTCAGCAATTCTAATGAGTTTTTACCTCATTTGCATCTTCATCATGCTGACAGCCCTGAATATACATGGTTGGTAGCCATGTAGGCAGGGAAACAGAAGGGGAGACCAATGTTGCACACTCAAGAGAGAGTATTAGTGAGGTATATATGTGCACAGAGGAATGCAGGTTTTGAATACTATGTTTCATGGGGTTTATACTTTTAGCTGTGTACATTAGTTATGAGTACATTGTTCATTTGAGGGTGGGGATGCAAAGCTGCATTATGTCATAGCACTTGCTATTGTTAAAATAATTTTCTAGCATCCAACATGTCTGATAATGTCATAATGTGTGTAGGGTTACATGTTATGGTCTGTTCTGTACAAATCTATGGACATTTACTTGCTCTTATTTTTGTGTAGACTTCTTTCCATGGCTGTATTCAGAAAACTTTCAAGTACATAGCCAACATGAGTCCAGAGTCTGCACGGTTGCTTCACAGCTTGTTGAATCGCTCCACCAATTTGATTTGATTAATTAGCATATAGTTTAGCTACTTATGTTGTAATTTGCATGCCACAGAAGTTTCCATGTTTGTGCATGATTGTGAGCCACTACACAGAGTTTACTTAATCTAAAACTCTTTGTGGCTTTGTACACCTCATGCTGTGATGTGCACATGGTCAAAAATGATCCTTAGGCTTTTCTGAATCCCCCTAACTCTCATACCAAAGGGCTAGATATGCAACTATAATTATAAATTCAGTCTTGTTCTAGTAAGGAATTATCTCTGCTCCTTTATTCTTTATGTTTTGACTAAAAACCTGCTCTCATACTTGAAAAGGATACTCTGCCCTTCTGACAAGGATACTCTGTCCTTGTATTTTATGAATTAGAACCCACTAGCATGCAAGTAAAGAAACTTTACACTGTTAATGTGACTGGTCATACATGCATACAATTTCCCAGATGCATACAATTTACCCACTTCATACAATCAAACCTAATGTATAGATTATTAGTCAAGTTTACCTGTATAGACTACAAACTTGCTGAATGTGATAAAAAATGAACTATGTACTGCTACAACAGAAACTTGCCTGACAGAAAACCTGTCACAGTGGATCAAATGGTAGTTTCTAATGCAACAGCACATAAACAGATTAGAAAATCCAAGTGATACCATTCTTGATTTATTTTCTTATAAAATATAATTTCTTCACAGAACCAACTAATGGAACAACTTTTGCTATTATACTGTTCTTTAAGCCCATATCAGAGCTAACACAAGTTCTGTGGCCCAGCCCACCTTCTCGGTAAACAAATAGGTTCATAGGTGTGTACTAGGCTAATGGTCCTGGAGCCTTTACAAGCCTAGCCCATAGAAGTGTCCTGGCATCATGCCGCCCAACGTTAGTTCCCAGTGCCTCTATCAAGTAGAGCCACTGGAGTGATCCTTGTGGTGAACTTTCTATTTCCCATCCACTTATCAAGATTTCTCTTGAAGAGGGCCAGTGAGGTGCTCTGCTTAACATGTATGGGAAGTCTGTTTGATAGCATAGGCAGTCTCTAGGTTATGAACTTGTCCCTCCAGCAGGTTCTGTTGATTGTGGTAATGAGATTGAGGTCTCTGGAGCATATGGTGTGAAGGGATTGGGATTTCTTTAGATGCAGCATTTCTAACAAATAAACTCTCCAAGGTCTAAAATGAGAGGCCAGGATATTGTCCACAACCAAATTTATTGTCGAAAATATAAAAACTCAAACCACGCCAACGTAAAAAACATTAACGCCTTAAATATTCACCACAGCGTTTTCATCTTATTACATAAACTTCCTCAGATAATCAACATTTCAAATGAAAGAACCATATTTATAGTAAACCAATTAAGTAAATGAATGCTTATTATACTAATTGAATAAAATTTAAAAAAAACATTCACATAAAATACTGGCAAAAGGGACATCATCTCGTAAGCCATTTCAACAGAAAAATAACACAATTTTCTTTCTAACAAAGCTGGGTCAGACATGGCTTTGTAAGTGAAGCAGATTTCACCTGTTAGTAGACGATCTGAGACAGAGAATAGCTGGAGTTTTTTTATTCTGTCCATGTAGGACACGTGTTTAAAGCCTAGGATCCTCTTCGTGAAGTACTTTTGTGGCCTTTCCAGCTGTTGCATGTGTCTAGGGAGGTACATGCCAAATGAGGCATTATACTCAATGATTGGCCTAATGAGGGAAGAGTAGAGAGAGATGATGACCTCTTTCTTCCTGGATGCAAAACCCTTGATAATGAGATGTGCCAAATAGAAGGACTTTCTGACCACAGTGGCAATGTGATGATCAGACAGGTTGCAGTCAACCTGTGTCCCCAGATCTCTTATAATGCCTTCAGTTTTCAGTGGGCTCCCATCAATGTAGTAATTAGTGGGAAATGAGTTTTTCCCAAAGGGGATGACAATGCATTTTTTGGCATTAAGCTTAAGGTCATGGTTTCGACACCAGTCATTGGTCTTAGTGAGGTCTTTCTGTAGGATGTTTACATCACTTGGGGAATTAATAATGTCTCCCAGCTTGCAGTCATCTGCGAACTTGGTCAGCTAGAGTCCCTCTCGATTGGCCTGGACTTCTGCAAAGTAGATGCCAAACAGAAGAGGACCCAGGACCGATCCCTTTGGGACACCACTCATGACTGGTCGGCAGTCTGACTTGGAGTCTACTACTTTCACACTGTGGGTTCTATCTGTGATCTAGTTTGCAACCCACCTAGTGATATAGGGGTTAATGCCTAGTGTGGTGAGTTTATCATCAATTCCTGAGTGGTTAATGGTATCAAAGGCCTTGGCCAGATCAAGGAAGGCTATATGAACTGCCTTGCCCTCATCCACAGCACTGGTAACTGGCTCAAAGAAGTCAACCGGGTTGAGCAGGCATGATCTACCTTTCACAAAACCAAATTGCGTAGGATCTAGAGTTTGGAGATTCCCTGTAGCCTTGTTAATTAGGTCCATGATGATGCACTCCATAGCTTTACATATCAGGCTCACCAGGCTAATGGGGAAATAACTAACTAAATGAATAAATGCATACATATTGAATTTCACTGGTAATTTTTCTCAGTTACCAGATTATTTAAGGACTTGCAGTGTTCAAGGTGAGTTATTATAGACAATTTAATGATGATGAAGGTCATATAGAGGTTGATGAGTAAACATATTGTGCCCCTGAGAGTGAGGCATTGATGTTGCCCCTTGGGCACACCAGTAACACATCTCTGATTTTATTCTGTCTGAGTTGTTGTAAGACAAAAGCTGATGTAGCTGATGTAGTTGCAATAATAGAAAAGGTAATTTTCAAGGTCTGGGTGTAAAATTCATTTTATTATAGAATAGTTAGTTTTGCTTAGTAAGCATTCTGTTTAGTGTGTATCAGGCTTTCCCCAGTTCTTATGTAGTGTCATTCATTTTATGTATATCAACAGACACCAAGGCATGTATAAGTACAAATATTCTCCAGTGTCTGTTTGTTAGGTCTGGAGATTGTTCATATCCAAATTAAGGCATTTGTGGGTGTCAAAGATACATCTTTCATTTCTCCAAAGTTATTGATAAGTTTTTTGTTATTTAAGGAAAGATTCTGGAAGACCAAATAATCATGTCATCAGCTGTATTAGAGATAAATTTTTATTTCCTTGAAAAATTGTGTACACATTAAGTATCTAGAAAGAAATGGCCCATAGTTTAGAAATAAAAGAGGGATGTAGGGTCGATGAAGAAAATATAGTAAGAGTGTTAGTTTTTGTAAGTACTGGAAGTTTGTATTCCTTGCTAAAAGATAAGTTGGCAGGATCATGATATGAGTGTATAGTTGGAAATATAGGGATTTGCTTACCTTGCATAAATCCTAAACATTTAAAATAACATTTTTTGGCATGAAATGACATTTTAGACTTCTTTTAGCAGGACTTCATCAAAATCCATGAGTACTAGATGGATGGAGAATCTAAAGATGAGCTACATGCTAAAAGAAGGGATCTGCACAGTTAGTCAATGATGTGTATTGCATGCTTGTCTAATTAACCATACAGTTTCATTGAAAGAAAGGGTGTATGAAATACGATGGCCACAGTAGTGTTGTGACTCTGTGAAATGTCATGTCTTTTCTTTAGCGGCAATACTGGCCAAGTTAAAAAATTGCATATAGCATGTTGGGTACAGGAGGTATGGAAGGCCTGACCTCCAAGATGCCATGACACAGTAGGTTCAGCATGACTTGTGGATATGTGTGTGTTTGTTTCAGAGTGGGTGAATGATATATATTCATCTAGTAGTTTTCACTTTTCATGAGATGGATTACAATCTTCTTCTTCTTTCGGCTTTTCCCGGTTAGGGGCCACCACAGCGGATCATCTGTCCGCTCATGATTGGCAGTGGAGTTTTACGGTGTTGAGTTGCCAGCCTGGCACCCAACCTTCCACAGAAGGCACACACACACACACACACACACACACACACACACACACACACACACACACGCTCACACCTAGGGCCAATTTAGAGTGTCCAATTCACCTACTGCATTTCTTTGGGATGTGGCAGGAAACCGGAGCACCCGGAGGAAACCCACGCGACCACAGGGAGGACATGCAGACTCCGCACAGAAAGCACCCCAGCCAAGAATCGAACCGGAGAATCTCTTGCTGTGAGGCAGCAACGCTAACTGCTGCACCTCCGTGGCCGGCCATGAGATGGATTACATTACATGAGTCAAAATGCAAGACTGCATTGTCAAATTGTACACATTGGAAACTGGTGAGCTCTTTAACTATTTTTTTCTTACAGCGAGGGGTCAGTCAGACAAAACACTCAGCAATTCTCTCCTTTAGCTGACATAAACTCTGTAAATGCTAATTTTATCTTACAGATGCTTTACAAGATGCATTCATGGCCTACTTTTAAGCTGAACCACTGAAGGAAGATATATGATATACCTGACCTGGAAGATTGTGGACATACCTTATTATTTGTTGATTTGTTTATTTTTTGTGTGGGTCTGATTTTCATAAAATGGTAAAGGGTTGTAAAGGATATAGAAAAAATACAGAAAGTCTAAGAAACCATGTTGGCAGCAGAGCAAAAAAAATTATTTGCATCATGACTACCAAGGCCATTAATATCTATGCTGGAACACATTCATAGGGGCTTTTTAACTGGCAATTTGTCCAATACAACAGCTGCCAAACCAAAAGAGCTGCTAGTGTTGCCATTAAAAGTCCTAATAAAAGACACTGTGTGAACTTGTGTATGTACAGAACTTCATTGTAGGTGAAGACAGGGGACACAAAGAATAACAAAATGATTATATGATATTAAAGCATGTTAGCCTTGATTAATAATGCACTAATGAAATGGTGAGTTAGAAAAGCTAAACCTAAGCTGGAATTCAAATGCTCTGAAGCAGTGCTACACGATGTATGAAAAGAGAAGTAAGATTAACAAAAGTTCCTCTTTTGTCGAAATGCAGTTGTCTGTATATCAGCTGAAACTCTATCACTGAGGCATACAGGATATTCTTTATAGGAACATCAGACAAAATGTGGTAGATAGTTATCAATGTTTGTCATCAGGTAGAGGAACTTGCTTTATATTATGAATTATTTAAAGAATACATGCAGGGAACAGACTACACACAAGGGGAATAAGCTGATACAAAAATCATGCTTGATAAAGCAGATAGTAAATGATGATTAGCTGTGAATTAATTTAATGATTTTTATATTTTATGTATTTAAGGATTTTTATTTGTGTGGAAGCATTTGAACAAAACATGTAAAAAATGTCCTCAGTATAAATCCTCATGGGAGTTATACCTCTCAACTGTCCAGATTTTTGCCTCATATTTTTGGCCTATTCCTTATAAAATTTGTATTTTTTCTGGCAAATCATTGGGTTGATCTGAGGACTTGAAGTCATTACATATGACTTACATTTGAGTTTCAGACTTCAAACCCTTCAAAAATATATGTTAACACAAACCCTGTTACTCTGGCAACTTTCCAAGTTTCTAAGAGTGGTATTTAAAATCTGTTCCTATTTTGAAGCCTTTGTCCCCCAATTTTGTCAGGCTTTGCCCAGATTTCTTGAACTAGGAGTTTGAGAGGTATGATGAGAATATTTCAATGTAAAGACAAATGTTTACACAAAGCATTTGTAAATGTGCACTATTCAGAAAGAATTACATTCTTTTTTTTAGATTATGAACAGATGACCCCTGTCTGGTCTATAATTCAATAACTGATATGTATGCCTGAATACACCAGTTGAGAGGGTAAAAATTAATCACAGAGAAAAAGAGAGATGAATTAAGCAACACTTTCTCAGAGTATAAAATAATCTTCCCCTTGGATTCAGAAAAGAAAAATTTATTTATTTATTTATTTATTTAGTCCACTGGGCCCGAAAGCCCGTTTTCAGTGGAGGCCCGGGGAGAAAAGCTCCGTGATAATACATTACACACAAAAACACAGCAGAACAGATCTAAACTAATACACACAAAAACACACTCTGTTCTAATAGCATAATACTTTAACAATTTCCAAACAAGAATCATTAACATGCTTCAGAAATAATCAGGTTACAAATCTTTCCAAAGTATTTTTTGTATGGAGTAAATAAGTCATTATATCCAGATTTAAAAGAGACAGTAACCTTTCTGTGATATGTTAGCCATCACAGAGTAGCAGTGAACTTTACGAAACATCTAGAAAAGCATTGTCTTACCATTCTGCTTCAATGATAATGGCCATGAGGAAGTACTTCCTTTCCTCACAAAGCTTTTTCTTTAAATGGACAGCAAAAACAAAATCAAACTGATGTTAATCAAGATCAATTGTATGTGTACACTACAGTTGTTGGAACGTGACCTAATTATATCATATAAACAGCTATATCAAAGAATGTTGTATTCTCTGAAGCGGAACTGAAGCCTCCTTTCAGAAACACTAGCAAAGGTGCTTCAGGGTGGTGCAAGGACAACTCTTATCTTTCATTAGAATCAATGTCAGGATAAGAGCATGGATACAGGACAGGACACAGATAGCCACTACTTCATGCTATGCTTTTCAGTAACAATGGAGAGAACTGGATCATGGGAAGTCTGCCAGGCTAGGCCAGCTCACTAACAGAAATGCTTACTGAAGTGAGTTCACTATCTGTTTAAAGGATAGAAACCAAGCAGATGTTCTTCGTGTTTCACTGTTGCAGTCATTACATTTGGTTATCTGCTTGCAGGTATCCCTCAGTCGGCCTGATTAACAAAGTCTTGGGTCCTGCATCGGTTGCTGTCCCTTCTTCCATGACGTCAGGTTGTCAGCGGTATAAAACATGCAGCTGATGCCATTACATCAGTCTTTCTTGCAGTGTAGTGCCCGAAGCAGAAGCAGTTCGCAAGTGCCGGTCAGCCAACTCTTGAAATTTCCGTTTTCGAGTTTCAGAACCAAAGTCTTCAACTAAAGCTAAGTACCCCATTGGGGAAACTTTTCTTGCTCCTTACCGATGTTAGTAAAAGTTAATAATTGCATTACTTGTGGAAAGCAAATACCTCATAAAGATTTTCATTCATACTGCATTCCTTGCCTAGGCCCTGACCACGATGTACCTTGCTGACGGTTTTGGGCTTTATTTAATCAGCGCACTATCCTTTGTCGGTATATTTTCACCTCTAAATATTTCCGTTCTCAGTTTAATTATCCAGAAATGTTGTCGGTTAGCCATCCGACTACTGAGATTCCAAAAAAAACGCAAAGATAAAGACAGAGACAGGCTGCTGAGCTCCAAAACTGCTGACGATGCTTCTCCTAAGTCAGTCGCCAGTTTGCCAGTACTCAGTGAGGCACTTTTGCAGCCCCTGATACCTGCTACTTCTGATTCGCAGGCCTCTACTGAGACACATTCAGAGTCTGGTATGCTGCGAGATGCTTCAACTATGGAATCCATGGATGTCTCTACCTTGAATGTGTCCGGAGCTGCTGTGCAGGCACCGGCTTCTGAGGGTGTATTCAGGCCAACGGACTTGCATATTAAACCGACACCTCCTTCTTTACTTAGGTCTAAATCTAGATCCATGCCTAAATAAACGACACCCAGGCCACAGGCTCAGGCCTCTACGTCTAAAAAACAAATGATAAGAATGGCTGAAGATGTAATAACTCTAATCAGGGGTAGCCAACCCCCCCCCCCACCTTCTAAGACGCCTAGGACTGAAGTTAATTATGAATCTTCTGATCAGGATTCTGTTTTTTCTGATTCTTCTGATGATCTGGATTTGCCCTTTTCTACTTATGAAGAGTCTGATGCAGGGGACTCCATTCCCTCTGCTTCCCCTCCTGAGGATTTTTCTTTTGGGGAAACCTTACATACTCTAAGGGAGCATTTCCACTGATTCAAAAAAGAGGCTTAAGGATTTCCTTCTCCTACCTCAGCACAGGCCATTAGCTATTCCTCCTGTACTAGACATTGTTGATGATGCTTTTTCGGAATCTAGTTTGGCCCCTGATTCCCTGCCTCCTGCTCCCAGAAAACCTGACAGATAGTACAGTGTCCCTGAGTCCCACAAGTTCCTTTTTAAAAATCCTATTGCAGATCCAGAGACTATTTCACAGGGGCCCAAGGGCATTAAGGCTTCTACTGCTAAAAATCCTACCCCTTCTGATAGAGACTCTAGGGCGCTGGATAGATGGGGAAAGAAGGTTTACACTTCTGCAACCTTGGCCATTAGGGCTTTAAACTGCCAGTTTCATATGTTAAAGTATCAGCAACATGTTATTGGACTGCTTAAACAGAAAATTATGTTGATTCCTGACTGTGTGGAAAATAAAGAATTACAGGATTTAATGCATTCTGCTGAACAAGTTGGAAAACATACTTTGCAATGTGGTTTTGATTCATTAGAGGCCTCTTGCAGGGCTGCTGTTACTGGGTCTGTGCTCAGAAGACATGCTTGGCTTAAGGAGCAATCTTTGCCTGATCATGTTAAAGCTAAATTGTTGGATGCTCCTTTAAACCAGGACCGCCTGTTTGGCAACAAGGCTGAGGAAGTTCTTAAAAAGATGGAAAATAAAGCTAAATCTATGCAAAATGTTAAAGATTTTTTACAAGTTCAGTCTCCTAGATTTAGTAGGCACCGGCTCTCTAAGAATTGGTCCTTTCCAGCCCATTCCAGGTCTTCTCAAGCCAAACCCAGACACAGCAAAAACCCCAGATTTCAGCCCCAGGGGACACACAAAACTAAGCAGTGGGGGCCTCCACTCCCAAATCTGGGAATAATAAGGTAAACTGTTTCAATGACTTCCTTTTAAAATTTCCAAGCACTTATCAACTGACTGCCCCTTTGGGGGGAAAGATTGCTCTTCATGCAAAGAATTGGGAACTCATTGCCCAGGACAAATGGGTTTTAAATATAGTGTCCCAGGGATACAGATTTCACTTCCACACATTGCCAACACCAAGCGGGTGGCCGGACCTACCCCCAAATCAGTAGGCAGAGACCCAAAAACAAGTACTTTCTCTCTTAAGCATGGGGGCTATTCAACTGGTACCAGAAGAGGAAAAGGGACAAGGTTTCTACTCAAGACTTTTCCTGGTACCCAGAAAAGACAATTCATGGCATCCTATCCTGGACCTGTCTACTCTAAACACCTTTTTGAAGATTCTAAAATTCAAGATGCTGACTCTTCACCAATTACTTCCTATGCTAGGCAAAAATGTCTGGTTGGCAACACTAGATTTAAAAGAAGCATACCTGCACATCCCAATCAGGGAATCTTGCAGAAGATACCTACACTTCAAAGCAGGCTACACGCACTATCAGTTCTCTGCACTGCCCTTTGGCTTATCTACTGCGCACAGGGTATTCACAAAGTGCCTAGCTCCAGTTATTGCATTTTGCAGACAAAGAAATATTCAAATATACCCATACCTGGATGATTGTCTAATTCAGGCAGAAAGCCAGGGCATACTTTTGAATCATCTGGACTTTGTACACAGGGTTCTAACTTGTCTGGGGTACACCATAAATTATAAGAAATCACACCTGGTACCCTGTCAACAAATTATATTCCTGGGAGCATGCTTGAATACAACTTTCCAGATGGCTTACCTCACGCCAGAGAAACAAATTAATTTGACAACCTACTTCAAACAAGTGGCCACAAAAACTCTGCTATCTGCAAGACAAATACTGCAAGCCTTGGGATTCATGGCCTCCTACATTCTTCTAATTCCATATGTAAGACTACATATGAGGAAACTATGGTGGTATCTAAAAAGGCTATGGTGTCAACATTATCAAGACCTAGAAACAATGATTCCTATCATACCTTGCCTATGCCTAGAGTTCCTTTGGTGGGCAGAGGCCTGCCACCAAAACAAGGGACTACCTTTCACACCACCCCCTACCACCCAAACCCTAACAACAGATGCATCGGACTATGCATGGGGGGCTCACCTGGCAGGGAAGTGCATTCAGGGCAAATGGAACCCAAGTCAAATGCACCTGCATATCAATCAAAAAGAAATGTAAGCTGTACAGAATGCTCTGACAGCCTTCAAGGACCACATTCTTCCAGGACAACTAAGGGTAAAGACGGACAACACCACTATTATATGGTACATAAACAAGCAGGGGGGTACACATTCTTATCCCCTCTGCAGACTAGCCATGGCATTGTGGAACACAGCCTTGAGCTACCAAGTGCACCTACAAGCTCAATTCCTGCCAGGAAAATGAAATACACTGGCAGACGGACTAAGCAGAAACCTCGTGGACCCACACGAGTGGAAACTGGAACCAAGGATTTTCAACATGTTGACAAGCAAATGGGGGAGCCCAGATATAGACCTGTTTGCCTCTCCCCAGAACAAATTTTGCACAAGGACTCCACAAAAACAAGCCTGGAAAGTGGATGCTCTGTCCTTCAGCTGGAAAAACTTATCACTCTATGCCTTCCCACCTCTGCCTCTGCTCTCCAAAGTACTACTAAAATCAAACAGGACAAACCAATGATGATTTTGATTGCTCCAGAGTGGCTGTGCCAACTCTGGTACCCCCTCCTGCTCAGCGTGTCATGGTTATCTCCATGGCACATGCTTCAGACTCCTTCCCTGCTGTCTCAGCAGGAGAACCAGATTCTATACCCTCAGCTTCTAACACTGAACCTTACAGCCTGGCTAATTACTTAATCTCTCCTTTACCATCCCCCAGCAAACCTGTGATGGATATCATTTTAGAGGCAAGGAGGCCTAGTACAAGAAAATCTTATGCTGAAAAATGGAAAAGATTCTGTGCCTGGAACCAATCTCAAGGGATGAGCACAGCAGCGCCCAATTTACCTCAGATTTTACAGTACTTAACTGAGATGCTTCACAAGGGCCTTTCTTTTTCCTCCATTAAAATCCATGCCCCAGCCATTTCAGCTCATTATAACACAGAATCACCCCTCTTCTCTCATCCACTGCTCAAGCAGTTCCTCAGAGGGGCCAAAATTTTGAGACCACCCAGGAGAGCTCCAACCTCAGCCTGGGACCTTAACTTTGTCTTGGAGAAACTTACTCTACCTCCTTTCGAGCCAGCTGCTACTGCAGACTTAAAATTTCTTTCTTGGAAAACAGCTTTTCTTTTAGCAATCACTTCAGCTAGAAGGGTATCTGAATTACAGGCCCATATGACAGTGGAGTCTTTCATCATCTTTCATGCGGATAGGGTGTCCCTCAGAACCTATCCATCCTTCATGCCCAAGGTGGTATCCAGTGTGGCTCTTAATCAGTCCATTCATTTGCCAACTTTTTTTCCCAATCCACAGAATAAAGGGGAACGGATACTGCATTCCTTAGATGTACACAGACAACTTAGATGCTACTTGGACAGGACTAAACCTCAAAGGAAATCAGAACAACTGCTGGTGGCATTTGCTGCAGGTGCAGAGGGGAAAGCTATTTCAAAGCAAACCATTTTTGAATGGATAAGCCATTGCATTCATTTCTGCTATAAGCACCATGGAAAACCTATCCCCAGGAGATCAGACCTCACTCCACCAGGGCTGCATCTACCTCTACAGCCTTTCTCAGAGGCGTCCCTACCAGGGATATTCTAGAAGCTGCTACCTGGAGTTCTATACATACTTTCACCAAGTATTATCATTTGTCAATTTTCTCTAAATCCAGAGCTGGCTTTGCCACTGCAGTCTTGCAGGGCCTTGTAGCTGGCCCTAACGCTATCTAAATTCCTCCTCCCAACCATAGTTTTGGGAATCTACCCAAATGTAATGACTGCAACAGTGAAGCATAAAGAACATAGTACAGTTGTGTACACTTACCATAAATGTAGATGTTCGAGTGTATTCACTGTTGCAGTCCTGGTTACCCTCCCTCCAGCCTCCTAACTTCTTTTGGCTATACCTCTACTTTCCTTTACTATGCTTAAAAGCCTTTTTGGTGTATTTGCTTTTTTGTTGGAGGTATATATTTGTACTTTTATATTTAATTGCTTCCCATTAGGGGGCACCTGACATCTGGTGCAAGAAAAACTGATGTAATGGCGCCGGCTGCATGTTTTATACCCCTGACGACCTGACGTCATGGAAGAAGGGACAGCAACTAATGCAGGACCCAAGACTTTGTTAATCAGGCCGACTGAGGGCTACCTGCAAGCAGATAACCCAAATGTAATGACTGCAACAATGTATACACTCGAACATCTACATTTATGGTAAGTGTACACAACTGTACTTTATCCCTGATCACTTTGGTACATAGTGCAGACAGAGCACAGGATTCATTTTTAATCCAATACTTTTCTTTCTGAAACAAATGTATGAAATACTGAAATCAGTGTTTCTTCTTATAATAAACTGATGACTGCACAGTAATACGATTTACAAGTAATCTACAAGAGGCACACAAAGATCTGCAAGCAGGTTTGGACCTACATCAAAAAGGCTTATCAAACCAAGCAGGGGTAAAGCATATGCTGACAGACATCTGACTTTCACAACTGGATGAAACTAAACTTTGAGAAATAAAGACTAATGTTACAAATATAGTGATAGCCAAATGTATTAAGCGTCCATGCTTCTGTTCTCATCAGGATCTCATATTTAGTAATGTAGGGGCAATGCCCCGTTCAGTGAGTTTGTCAACTATACCTGAAATGGATATTGTATCTAGTACATCAGCCAGGTCCATGTAGGTGATAGGCACCATTTTCCTGTCATCCATTGCCTTGGTGATCTTTTCAAAGAAGTCCACCAGGTTTAGTAAGCATGAACTGCCCTTGAGAAAAACAAACTGGTTTGCATCCTCTGTCTGAAGGTTATCTATGCCTTTGTTGATCATTTCCATGACATTTGCTCCCATAAGTTTGCGTATTAGACTAGTCAGACCAATGGATCTGTAGATTCCAGGCTTGGCTGATGGTCCACCCTTGTGATGTGGGATGAGCATTGCAGTTCTTCACTCTTAGGGTACAAAGCCTATTTTAAGGTTTTAGTTAAAAGGTGGCTCAAGTGGTTCTAAATGGTCATGTTTCAAGCTGTATGGAAGGCACCCCAGGATATTGTTGGGACTCACTAATGCTGTGCTTTTGGCTTTAGCAAGTACAACAAGGACATGCCCCCTTCTAATAGTTGGGGGAGGTTATGCTAGTAGGTATTTCATGGGGGAGACAGGAGTGGTGGAGTTTAAATTTGAGCTGAATTTGTCATCCAGCAGATTCACTATGTCACTCTGCTCAGTGAAGGTGGCACCACACCAGTTCAGCACACTGCTGTATGCTGCTTTGATGTTCCAGACATAGCTGTAGAAGGCCTTGTGGTTACCTTTAGCCTATGAGGCTTTCTTGACCTTGTAATTGGCTTTGTCATACTTCATCATTCCTCTTAGTTTCCTGTTTAATTTAATTAGAGAGCTTTTATTATTATAGGAGTTGCTTTTCCTAATTTTAGCCATGACTTTTTTCCCCTTTTGTTATACATATAATTAATGTTAGGATTCCACTTGTGTGATTTCTTTTTAGAGTTTGTTTTAGGTTTACTTCTAGTAGGTACAGTAGTTTCTATAAAGCTATTTACATTGTTGTACAGGGGCTCTGTGAACAGCTCTGCATAGGCTGCTGTGAACTTGAAGTTAGGAGGGGCATTGGCTTTTGACAAAATATCACTTAATAGGAGGTCATTTGCTTTGGAATAGTTCATAACTATTACAGGGTTTGCTGGGATTACCAAGTTAATATTTATTTTGAAGGAGACAACTCTGCCATCTGACCTTACCAGTGAGGATGTAATACTGGGGGTGTGTGTATCTGTTTCCCATATTGGTGAGTACCAGGTCCACTATGTTTGAACCACTGATGGGTGTGTGCACTATCTGATCAAGGGTATTTGTGTTAATAAAGTCCAGGAATCATTGTGCCCATGAGTTTGAGGCAGTGTACATTTCCCAGTCAATAGAGGGGTAGTTAAAATCTCGCATGCATAAGGTATTTGGGTTAACGGGGAGTGTATCCAATAGGTCTATGTGTGAGCTATGGGATATTTGGGACATAGAGGGTGACCTATAGCTTGCCAGGATATGGTATAGCACTTTGCCTATGTTGACTTGCATGTGGATAAACTCCAGGGAATTGTCCTGTTTAACCAAACTAAAGAAGTACTTGTTGTAAATGTATATTGACACTCCTCCACCTTCTATTTCTGCAGCTGATGGTCTAAATCTATGAGAGGCACTAAAGCCTTGCACAGCTGGAGTATTGTCTGCAAATTTAAACCATGTCTCAGTAATGGCACAGATATCAACATTCTCCAGAGTGAGTGGATAAAGTTTTAGCCAATATTCAGAAACATAGGGTGAGAGGTGCAGACCATCCTTTGCAAAGCAACATGGCTTGTTAATCATGTCCTTCCATACCGAAAAATATTGAATCAACCTGGAAAGGCACCAGAAACTAAGTCAATTATTGAAGTCAATCATCTTTTATCCGTACTTTGACATCATTCTTGATGATTGTAGAATGCTGCTCAGTGCAAAGTACATACCTGCCTGAGACACATATTCAGAGAGATCAACAATGTCTCTCTTCATATAGTCCAGGGATGCACATCTCAGGTCATTAATGCCCATATGGACTATAATAAAATCATAATGGTACCTGTGATGTAGTGACTTGAGTGCATGCATAACTTGGTGGATCTTGTCTCCAGATAAGCAACTAACCATTATCTTCTCCTTGTTCAGCGTTGGAAGCTGGGCATCTCTGTGTCATGCAATAGAGTCACCTAGACAAAAGTCCTGGGTAGTGTGTTTGCTTGCCTTATGGGCTTTGCTTTTCGGGCTCCACTGGGTGTAAGCAGATGTGTGGTGTTTGGTGTTGCTTTTGGTGAGTGCTTTAGAGATTGCTGAGGAAAGGTGTTGCCATTTATAGGATTAGGAGGTCTTTGATGTTTTGGAAGATTGCCTTTTAGTGCCTCAGCATAAGTTAGTCTATGTATGTGGTGGACACTATGTGTGGTGGATGTAGCTTGCATGTTCCTCACAACCTTGCTTATATGTATGTAAGATTTTTGCCTCCAGTGAAATTGTGTATGTGTATCTCGCTCATACTGTGTTTATTTCTTTAAGGAATAAATGGTTGCCTGTTTAGATGAAACAATTGCTTTACTGTCTCAGGATGCCCATATCTACCAGGCTGACTCTGGAGACATGGAAATTGCATATCCATGTTGTCTGAACATTTATTTGGCTGCATTAATGTAGGTTATGGATTGGTTATACATAAGTGTCCCAGGATGGTCTCTGAGGTTTGTCACTAGACTAGGTAAGATTGTGCTAAGATTTCATTGTATTGTTGTTTAATGTGGAAACTAGCTGCTCTAAGCTTGTCTCCATGCAACGGCTTTGTTTTAGCCACATTAAGTTGCAGGTTTCAGTTCTAAGGGTAGTTTTATAAATAACATTTACACAAGATAAATACTGGTTTTCTGGGTGAGCACTTAATATTATGGATATATGGGAAAATGGGTGGGAAAGTACTTAAATAACTTAGAAAACAGACAACAGCAGTGGATACTTGGGTAGTCAGATTACCATAAGAAGCAGAAGCCAGAGATGCAGTCTTTTAAAACCAAAACATGAAAAGGGTAGGAGGGTTGAAGAGAAACTCAAACTGTGAGAAGAAGATGTTCTACAGAGGAATACAGTCAAATAAAGCCAATATTGGAGCTCTAGTCCTATGGCTATAAATGCTAGCATAATGTCTCAGTGGGGGTTGGGGCAGACACAAGAAACAGGGGAAAAACAGTAGTGAAGTAAACAGAAAAGTGCTGAAAAGCAAATTTAAGTTTGTAAATAATAAGCAGAATATACAAATCTAGCAGCAAACTTGGAATATAAACCACTGCAAAAGAAATGAAGCACAGATCCTGGAACAGAATTCATAATACTGCTACTACTGCAATGAAAAATGCTATAATAAATGACTGAGTCTGAAATCTGGCAGTAGTTTACAATTCCAGAACACTTATGAATGAAACTACAAGATTAAGCTCCCAGACCATGGCCAAAATATAAACAAAATATAAATTATGCCAAAATTGTGCAGTAATGCACAATCTTCTGAAAACTTCAAATGAAACTACAAGACTAAGATCCCAGAACAAGCTGAAAATGCAAGCAGGTAAGGTTTTGGCTAAAACATGGGAAAAAAACAAAAAAGTATCAGCACACATGTCATTATAAATGCAACTTAAAATATTTAAGCAGAATTTAAATAAAAGCTTTTTTCTTCCCTTTTGATAAAAACTTACTTCTCTCACTTTGGGGCTTTCCACATCTCTCAGAGTCTTGAATAAAAGGACCTGGGAGGGTATATCTCTCTGCTAAATACTGCAGACTTGCTAGAGAAGGAACCAATCAAATGAAGCCAATATTTGAGCTCTATTCCTATGACTCTGATCTACAGGTCAATGACCCAAGGTTGAGTAGAATTTGAGAAACTTTAACTTAATGTCTTAGTGTGAGGGGGGGCTGGGGAAAACACAAAGAACAGGAGAAAACAGTAGCAAAGCAAACAAGCAATGGAATACAACTTTATGCAGGTAAATGATATGCAGAATATATGACTCTAGCAGTAAAACTGGAATATAAACAGCTGTAAAAGTAATGTAGCAAATATCCTGGAGTATAATTCACAATACTGCCACTGCTACAATCCCACCACAGACTAAGGCTCCAGACTTTGTGGAAATTTACCAGTAACTGTGTTTATAAAAATGCTATAATAAATGACTAAATAAGCCTCATATCTGTCAGTAGTTCATAGTTCTGCCACCCTTGTGTATGAAACTACAAGATTAAAGTCACAAATAGTGGTCAAAATTCAAAAAGCTCATACCTCTCAACTGTCCAGATTTTCACAGAATGTCCACATTTTTGCCTCATATTTTGCTCTATTCCTCATAAAATATGTGGTTTCCTGGCAAATCACTGATGACTGAAGCCACTGTATAATGGAATACATTTGAATTTCAGATTTCATATTTTCCAGAAAACACACGCTAACACAAATTGTGTAATTTTAGCAACTTTCTTAATTTATAAGAGTAGAGTTATTAGAGTGGATTATATGACTGAGGGCTAACATGGACAAGGGCATCAATGACAAACTTAGTATTAAACCAACTTTGATAAGTAGAGATTTGTATAAATAATAATCTTCACCTTACCTGACATTGCATTTTTTTATTATATTGTTATTGTATTTGGTAGTACATTTTATACGTATGTGACTTCTAGGGTATTTGGTTAGTTTTCTATTGTTTTTACCCTTGTGTAATACTTAAATGTATGCACCTGTATTTATATGCTTCTATGCCTTTAACTACCAAAGGTAGGTAATTAGCATAATTGATGAGTTTAGTATATATTTTAGGGAGTTGAACATTCGTATTGTCTGATGAAGTGGCTTGTGCCACGAAAGCGCTCACCTGATACTTGATATAATACTTTTATTAAATAGTTCATGCTTTTATTTGCTGTGGTCTGGTGCCTCCTTTGCTTCTCTTATATTTTGGTCATTTTTTCTGGAGGAACCGTTTGCTCACACCATTTGCTTTCTGATTGTTGGATTATTTATATAATGGAATACATTTAAATTTCAGATTTCACATCTTCCAGAAAACACACACTAACACAAATTGTGTAATTTTAGCAACTTTCTAAGTTTAATCAGAGCAATATTTAAAATATGTCCTATTTTTGAGCTTTCATACCCTTATTATTTTGGGTTTTGTCTATATTTCTTGTACTAAGAAGTCAAGGGGTATGAAACGTCTAACTTTTATAATTAATTCTACTCAAGGATTTAGAAGTGCAGTATAATGTACAAATGATGCCAAAATCATGCAGTAATGCACAATCTAAAACTAAGGTTCCAGGACAAGCTAAAAATCTAAACAGATAACTTATTGGCTAAAACATGGAAAAAAAGCAGAAAAGTACAAGAAAGTATTGCCACACAGGTCATTATAATTCAGCCGAAAATATTTAAGCAGAATTTAAATAAAAGCTTTTTTATTCTTCTGTTTCTGTCACTTTGGGGCTTTCCACACCTTTCAGAGTTTTGAATAAAAGACCTTGGGTGGCTGGAGCAAACTTGATAGAAAATGAACCAATCAAATAAAGCCAATATTTAAGCTGCAGTCCTACAGCTTTGATCTACAGGTCAGCGACCCCAGGTATGTTACAATTTCAGAAACTTTAACTTAATGTCTCGGTGAGGGGCTTGCCAGACACAAAGAATGGGAAAACAGTAGCAAAGTAAATGGAAAGGCAATGGAATACAACTTCATGTAGGTAAATGATGAGCAGAATGCAAGAGCCTAGCAGCAAAACTGGAATATAAACAGCTGTACTGAAACATAAATCTATATATTTATAATTCTGCCACTACTGCAGTCCCACCACAGACTAAGGCACCAAACCATACAGAAATTTACCAGTAATGCTGTTCCTGAAATTACTGGTGTAATAAATGACTAAATGAGTCTCAATATGGCAGTTGTTCACAGTTTTGCAACACTTGTGAATGAAACTACAAGCTTGAGGTCCCAGACAGGGATCATAATGCAAACAATTGGCTTTTACAAGTAATTCTACTTATGGTAATAGAATTGCAATATAATGTAAAAATAATGCTAAAGTGTAACATTAATATACAATCTTCCCACAGCTGTAGATGAAGCTACAAGACTAAGGTCCCAGAACAAACTAAAAATAAATGCAAACAGATAACATTTGCAATAAAACATGGGAAAAAGAAAAGTACAAAAATAGTATCACCACACATATGCAACTTAAAATATCTAAGCAAAATTTAAATAAGAGTATTTTTCTTTCATTTTGATGAAAACCTTATTTCTCACACTTCAGGGCTTCCCACACCTCTCAGAGTCTTGAATAATTGTGTGCTACATTTATGGCTTTATATCAGGATATTGAGTTTTCAGAAACTCAGACTTCATACATATGGTCAAGACTATATGCTCATTTTTCTGAAAACTTAAATGAAACAAAACAACAAAAATCTACATTGTTGCAGGGAGGTAAGCCTCTGTGCACCCCATGTTTGTGTCTTTTGGCTTTTCCTGGTTAGGGGCCACCACAGCGGAACTCTGGTCTGCTAATGATTGGCAGTTGATTTTTTACGTACCGGCTTGCCAGGCCTGACGCACAACCTTCAACGAAGGTATGCCCATTCATGCATGTCTCCATGCAGAGGACGCTCTAGCTGTGAATCAAACCGGACAGCGTCTTACTGTGAGGCGACAACGCTACTGCAGCACCACCACTGCTAATACAATAATTGTTAGAGTAAGCCAAAGACAAAAGTATAAAATGAAAATATCAGCGGATTAACAAAGGTTATGGGTAGGAACTATTAAAAAACTATAATTCATTATTTAGAAAATACTAATCGAGATAAAGAGGTAACAAGAGGAAAGGGTAATTTCCCCTATACCCACTGTACTGCACTCTCCATACAAATGTTTTGGGTTTTTGGAAAGTTGAACAAATGGTCTCAACCATATGAAGTTCGAGTTTCTGAAAACTCAGTCATCGGAGATAAACCTATAGGCACACACACACACACACACACACACACACACACACACACACACACACACACACACACACACACACACATATATACACAGACACACACATTCATATTTAACATTTTAATCTTTCTTTTATGCTGAAATATGCTGCCAAATAGCTTAAACCCTTTTATTAATTTTGATGTAATTGCATAGCGTTTTGCAACTATTTCACTGCAATGTTTTATATTAAGCTCTGCTTCTTGGGCTTCCACTAAAAATACTTTGCCCAGCTGGCTCTACCAGTTAGCAAATTATAAAAAAGATTATTAATAAGTCCTTGCAATCTTCCATATGCAAGTAACAGCAGTAGGTCTGTAAATAATGTTCCTTAGCTGCATACTAAAATTCCCAGCTAGTTTTGCTTTTTGCAGTAACCCTTTCTTAAGAGAAGAACTTCTTAAAACATTGGCACTTACATTCATACATAATAGTAAGACAGAGAACTTGAAATCAGTTCTCAAGCCAAAAAAAAAATGGTCAGTTTTGGTATCTGTAGTAGCCACTTGTGCCATAGTTTGGTCTCAATCCTACATTGTGTGCAATCATGTTTATCCAGACAAGAAGTGCTGCTGATTTTAACGATAGTCACTTCAGGAGAAGCTGCTTGTAATAACACTGTTTTTTTTCTGGTAAGCAGTAAGTCTCTTTCTCTGATTCATCTATGTTTTTACAGCATCTAATAACATATCCTATATTTTGCTTCTCCCTTATGCTGTACAGTAAGATACAAGCCTATGAAAGGAAGTTTTATAAACACTTCAGGCACTATGTTGACTTTACTTTATTACAATGCCTTCAGTGATCTGCCAGGCTGGCAAGGGAATAGCATTGTGAATCATAGTAAACCTAAGCAATAACACACAATAATATGTGTTGGGTCACAGTATGTCACAATGTCTCAGGTAAATGTCTGAGGCCTACTGACAGATTCTGATAAAGCAAACCTGGATTGTCAGATGGTTGTCTCAGACTGGCTTACAGACTTTGAATATCTACTGTACTAATAAAGCTGTAATAGTTACTGACTATATGATTTTATAAAGTTGTTTTAAAGCATACGTTGATAATTAAGTTCTATATGCAGGGCAATGGAAAAGGGAAAACTTTGTCCATCTTTGACAGATCCAGCAAGATATTTAATGAATAAATATAAGGAATTGTGAAACAGATATAAATATTTTTATTATGAATTATAAACAATACTCACATTTTAATGATGTGTTACTGAATGGAGGACAACACTGCATTTTTTGGTAGTATATAATATGTTTTTGAACAGCTGTGAACAAATATGAAAAACAATTTGAAATAAGATGGAATGTATTTGGAAAATATACTGAAATTATAACTGTGCACTTTACTGTTTAATGTTCTATATTTCTGTGAGCGAGAGTTTAATGACACTAGTGTGAAGTTGTCCGAATGTTTGTGCATTGTGTTAATAATGATTCAGAAATGAAGGCTGTAGGACTGCATCATTGCTGAAAGGTTAATCCAGAGGCTGATTAATCTCAGCTAAGTGAATTATCTGTCAGCCTAAAGTGACAATGGAGGGATATATGTTGACGTAATGAGGGTACAACAAAAAAAAAAGGTTTTACCGACTGTCATGATATGGTGCGACATCATAATGACCTTGTTTTCTTCCAAGACATTAAATTAATTCAATAGAGAAGACCTGCATGATACAATTACCTACAAATTAGTGCATGAAAGAAATATATGATAAAATAATCCTTTAGGCCAAGTGTAGTTGCCATCATTGTGAACATTTCCGCCCTTGTACTATACCTTTCTGATAACGTACTTACAGTTATGTCAGCATTTCTATTAACCTTAGACAGTCAGTAGTTATCCATCTAGCTCAGTTGAGCTTCAACCACCAGATTCAATTCTTTAGCCATAATTGTGAAACTGTCATGCGAACAGACTGCTGACACTTGAGCTAGACAAAATGGTTTCCTGTTAAATGAGTTCATTTGGGGATCACTGACTCTGAACAAGAAGATGTCAAGTGGTTCACAGCTGCATCTACCAAAGCAAGAAAATACTTTTATTGTCAAAGCTGATAGGTCTGGAAAAGGATTAATAACTTCTGTTTGTAAGTAATGACTAATGGAAAATGCACTCTAGTCAGAGACAAAGAATATGAAGGACTTTGGCAGTTTGTACAAACCACTAAATTATAATTATCATGTGGCAATCACTATTGCAGTATACTTGTCCTGATTATGAAATTCTGTTAATCTGAATAAAGACTCATAATTCAAGTGCTCTGTGGACACATAGTTTTGTTGCATTCAAATAATATATGATTATATATATATATTTTTTTAATTTGTGCATTTGTGTAACATTGTCATTTATAGTTACTAACTTTTAGCTTCTTTATTGGCCTACTATACTGCTTTTGTCTTCAAGATGATCACAAGTACAACAATGTTATGTAAAACAATTTTTGAAAAAAAGGATGACTTTTATACAATGTCTGAAAAGTGATATTTATATAAAATTCATTATCTAACAGAAGAAAACACATACAAAAGGTTATTGACTTGCAAATCAAAAGACACTTTTCAAATGGACAAAGACTATCCCTTACTTGTAACAATTTATTTATTTATTTTAATTAACTAATTAATTAATTATTTTATTTATTTATTTATTGTCATTTGTTAACCGGGTTGGTCCAACTGAACCAAGGCCCATTTTCAGTGGAGACCCAAGGAGAAATAATACACTATATATCTGTATTGAGCCACACCCTTCTGAATTGTGAAAAAGATAACTATATCCTCTTTCACACAGATTTGCAGAGCGTGATCCTGTAAAACAGAATCAGTCTTTGCAATACAGCACTCATCCACTTATTTTGCCTTGATTTATTATAAATAAGGTATTTAATGATTGTATATAACCATTCATTTGTTACCTAAAATGGTATTTCACAGATGTGAATTCTCTCACTAAATATAATTCTGGCTTTCTTTGTATTCATGGACTAAGACTGAAACTATTCAATTGTGACTCAGGTAAATAGATTTTAAACAATAAATAAATGACACTTTCTGCTGTTGCTGTACACAGTAATACCCTATATTCCATACAAACAATGTGGCATTAGGGTATGAGTGCAGTACAGTATGTAATGATGTTTGACTTCACATGATGTGTCTGAATTAAAATTATGTGGGGATGCCACTGGCTGTATTTTATTTTTTTATTTATTTTTGTTTACCATGGCAGTGCGGTGATCTCAACAGATCAATTACAGGCACAGCCCGGGTGAATAAGATCACATAAGAAATAAGAAAATCATATATTCATTTATTTATTTATTTATTTATTTACATTTGTTTACTGGGATAGTCTACTGGGCCAAGGAGAACCCATTTTCAGTGTAGACCCATGGAGAAAAGCTCCACAAACAAAGTATAAGCATTACACAGTACATATATAGTATATTATGTGACAAACAATAAGCATAAACATTACAAATGAGAAGCACAGTACAAATTCAATATAGCACCATACAGTGGAGAACTAAAAGATAGTACAATCTAATCAATATGCAGTAGTACCCTGTGAGACCACATACATGTACAGCATAGTACAAAGTACCATATGTGGAGAACCAGTAGGTGGCACCTTTTGAGAACCAATTGTGGATCAATACAAAAGCAATACAGTCTAATGTGCAGTACATGAAACATACAGTAGTTCACTACAAAAAAAGTGCAAGTAAAGACACTATATTTTGAAGTGATCAGTTTATAAGAGTAGTTAAAGGCTAAATATTAGTATTGTGTGAAAGAATGAGGAAGATAGTCAATCAAGGCTGATAACATGCATGTGCTGGGATACACAGAGCAAGATAGAAATGATGCAGGGAAGGAAGGAGGCAGGTGGAGAGAAAGTTCAGGTTATTGGAATTACAGCCTTGGTGCAGTTGCATTGCCATAGTGAGGTGAGATGTTGTTTCAGTGACTTCTTAAAGAGAGGGGTACTGATGATATACCTAACTGAAGATGGGAGACTATTCCATAGTTTAGCTACGTGAATATATACTATTCCAGGAAAATGCTAAAAGCATATTTACATATTTACAATGGCAATAATATTATAAAGCATTTAGGATAAAATACAGACTGATATTATACATATTTCTAGTCCCAACAATTCAACATTTCAATAGGTAGTCTATATGCATATGTATATATCTGAACCCCTATGTAGCAGGCAAGCTCTTCAGACCACAATCTTAAATACAGTAATGCCAGGATCACAACTTGATCAAGCAGAAATCTTGTTAAGCCAAGAATCACAGCTGGTACATAATGAAAACTTCTCCAGCAAATATTCAGAACACATAAAAAATAAACATCAAAGTATTCCAAATGGGTTCCTCTCATTCAGTTAACAGCACTTCCTTGAGTGCTGCACCATCGACAGTAAAGTGCTGAAAAGTTTTGCTAACAATGGAGTTTTCTTTCTCTTTTATTCAATGTTGCATGACTTCAGAGTAAGCATATGTAAGTTTAGGATGTGTATGTGGGGGGTGTCCCTTAACATGGGGATACAGGGATTCTTGCAACCCTCCAAAAAATGTACCTCCAAGGTTTGGCAAACTTGCTTCTCTTCACCACTCAGAGAATGTGCTGTCAATTGACGACATGTTTCCACTCCAGTTACTGCAAAATCTATAAATGCAAACCAACCTATCCAAAAAAGTTATATGCAAAATAAACCCAGGTAAATTACCATTACATTTATATAGTACTTTCAAGATTAGTGACAGATATACATAATGGCATTACACTTCTGCACAGTTGCTCAAAACTGCAAGTAGAAAAGCTGGTCAATCTTCTCTGCATTTGCTCACATATTCTACAATAAATGTATACGATATATATATATATATATATATATATATATATATATATATATATATATCTACACACACATATGTCAATATCTATCACGCACACACACACACACACACACAGACACACACACACACACACACGCACGCACGCACGCACACACACACACACACACACATACACCACACAGAAATACATCTATCATATATATATATATATATATATATATATATATGTGTGTGTGTGTGTGTGTGTGTGCGCGTGTGTATGTCTCTATATTTGTTTATTAATTTATAACATTTGTTGATCAGTTAAGTCCGACTATGACAGAGCCGTCCTATTTTCAGTGGAGGTCCAGTGAAAAACACACCAGACACATGTCTTTGGAATGTGGGAGGAAACCACAGCACCCAGAGGAAACCCACACAAATGCAGGGAGGACATACAGACTCTGTACTCAAGGCACCCCAGCCAAGAATTGAACCAGAAAACCTCTTGCTGTGAGGCAACAATGTTAACTGCTGCACCACTGCACTGTCCATATACATACAATCATACTCAAAGATGCATAGGCATTCATACATATACATATATATTTTTTATTTATTCTTTATAAATATATGCACACACACACACACACACACACACACACACACACACACACACACACACACACACACACACACACACAATCATGATTTCCCTTAATTTGGTCGAGTGCTACAACAGTTGACAGCTTTCTTGACTGCCCAGTTGGATAATGATAAGAGATTGTTATAATAATTGAGTGGGAAATGATCCTTTTCCTTGTATTGTGCAGTCTCAAAGTTGGTATTTATAATTAATGGGAAATGCCGTGGGGTGTAGTAGACCATACACCCCCCACTTGCAAAAACATTGTTTTTAATTGCATGGCCTCTGTTGCATGTGGTCAACATTTTATTTTATTTTTTTTGGGAGGTGGGGGGTTAGCATTTTGCACTGTTACTCTTCTCTTATTAAGTGGTGACCAGGAATCATGAAGGTGTACTTGTTTATATGTGCAACAGTGTCATTTGATCAAATCACATGAAGATGTGGTACACCTCACAAAGGCCTGTTACATGCCAGCTCCTTAGACAGTAACGATTATGCGCGGGAAGTCAGGGCTGCAAAGAAAACCCCAATCCTCATCAGAATGGAGTAACTCCCAATAACCTTGCTCCTTGCCTGAAGTGAATGGGCCACATATTGCTTTCACCAAGGACAACAAATGAGTCATTAGAGTGACTGAGATGATAAAGAGAAGATGTTCAAAACAACTGGCCTATATTGTACTGTTGCTGATACATTTATTTAGAAAAATGGAAAAGCTGCCATTTACCTTGGCTGGGAAATTAAAACATGTCCATAGGTTCATAGGTTCATAGGTTCATAGGTTTATACTAGGCTATCTGCCCTAAGGCATTTATAAAAATACTGTGCCCATTAGTTTGTTGTGCCTCTGTCCAGCAGTGACCAGAGATGATTTCCCCCCTAAACCTATGATCTCCTCCCACAGTCTAGATTTTCTCTTGAAGCAGCGTCAGCAGTGCTCCTGCTCATGACCGCATTTTATTCCACAAGCATACTAGAGTCTCTGGGAGTAAATCTCCTCCAGCCTATCCTATTTATATATATGCTAAGGTTTTAGAATTTAAGTGCTCTAGTGGGTTTGGTGGGTTTTTGGTTTTTGATTTTTGAGTCCATTAATTCGGATTGGACATGGCCTTGTATGTCAGGTGTCACAGGCACATGCAGGCTGGGTATCGACTGAATATAGAGTGAGTTTCTTCAATTTGGCAGCATGGCAGCCAGATTTTGAGTTTGGATCCCTTTTATGGGGAACTTTTTGGGGTCTGGGTCTGCTGCAGATGTCGGATCGGTGAGATACATCGGGGAATCTGGGCGGGGCATGGTACTTGATCATTGGTCTGATAAGTGAAGAGTACAGGGAACCTCACTAGATCTGGATGTGTCATGATCAGGTGGGCAATGTGGTAATGTAGAACTTCAGTCTTTCCACTAGCAAGTATTTTAGTGTCAAAAGAAGGAAAGGCCCATGTCAAGCTTGGGTCCCCAGGTAGCCTCTTCTGTGCTTTATGTGGTGGCTTGGGGTTACCTTGTTTTTGCCTTGGTTTTATTGTTTTTTTTTTTTCCCAATTGAATGACATTTTTGGCTTTTGGCTGTCACATGGGGCCTTGGCTCTATGTTTCTTGTTCGTATCCATTTCCTGGCTTTGTTGTGTGTACAGTGTCTCCATGTCATCCACTTCTTCAGTCATTGCAAAACTTTGCAAATGTTGTCGCTCAAGACCCCTAGCACCAGGGTGTGTGGCCTGTAGACCGATCAATAGCAGACGAGGAGTCTGACGAGCTGTGTGTCTGTCCACTTGCCTGGCAGAGGTCCATGCCTGGCACCAGCAACTCTCTGTCCTGTTCTGGTTTTGCTTAAGCTTGGTATAAGTTTGTGACATTTGGGTTGGGTTTTTAAAACATTTAAGCTGGTGTTTTTACGGGTACACACCCGAAAGCCGGCTGGCTGTATCAGCTCCCTTGGGTATGGACTGGGGACTGTCTTATCCTTGCTCATCAACTATTTGAGTTCTGGACCAAAGTGACCAAGTTCAAAGTTCAATGTCTCCAGCCTTCCCTAGTCCCACTGGGTGTCGTTTATGGTATCCTTTATGAATATGGATACACCCCCTTTTTTGGAGTGGTGGTCGAAGTTTGGGGCGGGCATGATGATGAGGTAAAAAACCTAATAGTGCCGGGTGCTCTCAGAGCCCTTGAACCAGGTCAGTTACAGCACAGACATCGATGTTCTCCATACTGAGAAGGGCCTTAAATTAGTGCATTTTTTGTTAGACTAGACTGGCATTGAGCAGCATACCCTCAATTTCTTCCCATTTTTGTTTTGGTAGGTTTAGAATTTAGAATTTGCCTAAAAAAAAAGGCACTATGGGGTGGGCCTTAGCCAATATCCGAATCCCAGGGTGAATTTGACACAGGCAAGCTTGCGTCCCAAGCGGAAGCAAGCGTGGCTGTCATCCATGGCATCCCCAGGCAGACAGACACTGAATGGATTTGGACAGACATTAAGCAAATTGTAAGCTGATCATCTTGTCTCTATGTTTTATCTTTCTTGGTGGATACTGCTCAGGGTTAGGGAAGGAGGGTCATCAGGGCCTGGGCTACATAATCCTCTAGCTCTCTATGTCTCTTCTCATTGTCTCCAGTTCAGGGTGCGTCTCAGGTCGTTCACACCAGCATGGACAATGACTGTGTCATATGTTGTACCAGTGTGGAGTGACTGTGTGTGCTTGTTAGTGGTGGCAGTTAGTGCGCGATAGGCAGCCCTCTCAGGCCTCTCCTTGTTCAGCTCTCCCTTGTTCAGACGTCAGTGTGTCTGACTATGGAGTCACCTATGATGTATATGTTTGGTGTTATAGTTGGTGTTGTATTTGGTGCTTAAGGGCTGCACTTTTATTGCACACTTGTGGGGTGGTTTATGTGTTGCTTGTGGGGTGTTTGGGTGTCTGCTTGGGAGGCCTCTGCTTTTTTTTTAAATTTTTACTCAAGAGCCTCGAGTATGTCTTTGTGTGTTTTAGTGTTGTGTGTTTGTGTTTGGTAGCATTTAGTGAGGCTGGTTTGTGTGGTGTGTAGTTGCCTTCTCCTGTGTGGTGGTGCCTCCAGTCTGGTAGGATTGAGAGCAGTCTGAGTTGGCTTGGCTAAGCCTCATCATGAAGTATTTGTGTTAAAGTTGCGTGTTAGGTGAATTTAGCTTCCAGGATAAACAACAAAAACACAAACAACAAGCTATAAAAAAAAGCTAGATTAGTAGCCTGATCTAGTCTCTAGAGCAAAACAAAACAAGGTGAAATTCAGTACAGTTAAGAGTTCAATTATTCAGGCACTAAACCTTAACCAGAAAAAGAAAAGCAGCTCAGAAGGGGGTCCAGCCAGCCTCTTCTCCCACAAAGTGCAGTCCACGAAACCTTCTGTAAAATAATAACTGCTGAAGAGCCCCGTTACTAAACCCAGAACTAATACACTTGGACACTGGGCTCTCAATCCCAACTTAGAAGGACTTAGAAGGATGAAAGCTACCTGTCCTGCCACCACAGTGCTTGCCACAAACCTTCCTAATGTAAAACAACTGTAGCATCTATTAGATCTCAAAGAAAGTATGTGCCAAATGAATGTCTTTGAAAAGTGCATATCATTCGCATATATTACTACTATTAATTATGGAGGAAACTGTACATCACTAAATCAGTATAGCAGTAAATTTCTATTTGGGCATACATACATCACTGCTGATCTATCAAATCAAGGGGTAGTATCATAGCTGCCATGAATTCTTAATACGTTGTAAACTATTTCACTTAACGGTATCTGCTATTTACATGTAGTTTTGGATGAATCTGTTACATGAACAACATTGATTCCACATTTTAACACATTTAATATTTAGCAAGGGATTGTTTCAGAGTACATCCTGAATATTATAGGTTTGCAATGTATACATAGAGTGGAAGTGGTGGTTACAGAAAATAATTGTTATAAATTTACCCTAATTGGAGGACCTATTGTGGAAGTTTAAAATAGCATTTAGTTCTTATTAAAATGTTGACCCTAATGGTTAATCTTGTGTTAGCTATACTAATGTAGATATTACTGTGTTCTTCATATCAGTCCTATATCAATGTTCAGCATAGAATGTTTCATAGCAGAGGTTGACATTCCTTATAATAATTGCAGTAATGTTTCAATTAGCTAGTATGTGCTCATGTGCAATCATAGAGACACATCACCAAGGCAGAGAAATAGTAAGTATTTTGATGAGTATGGGAGGACTACTGTGTCAACTGTAAATGCCCAGAAAAGTTTTTGCATGTAGGGACAGCAGTGCATGTGTTTTGCTTACCTTTTCCTAAACTATGCCTCCCTTTTACTCTTTACTAATTTCATATAATAATTAAAATACATATCACACCACACTTCCAAACAGTACACACCCTTTATTACATGGGTGCTGTTAGTTTGAGCAAAGAACACAGAAATGTTAGGATATAGCTTCTGAGAAAATATATTTTGGAATATTTATAAGACAACTGGGCACTTGACAAAATGCAGCACTGATTTAGGGAGGCACTGCAAAGCTAGACAAAGGTAACGCTGTTGTTTTGACATGGAAGCAAGGACACTGGATGAGAAACAGTTAAAGGTATGGCATGCTACCAAATAAACACAAATTACTTGGGTTTGACAATATGATGGGAAGAAGGATACAACATAATCTTAACATGAAAGGGTGCTTATCACTGGACTGACACAGAGTTAAATACTAAAGTGCGTGATTGTTATTTTCTTTTGTAAGTGACATTATAGACGGTCAGAGCAGGATGCATTTTCTGATGAAAGACTGACATGCAGAGGGGATGATAGAGGAAGTGGTAGATAAATAATGAAGAGGGAAATATTGAGACTTTGAGAAAGTATCTGAATATATAAGATTTAATTAAATGCTAAAAAGGCAATGTAGCTGAGAAATTGTAGCCCAGAAAAAGCATTGCAAAGCAGAAGGACAAGCAATAGCAAAAACAAAAACACAAAGGAAATTAGAGGTAGTCATGTTTGGTTTTCTGACATTAAGAAAACAATGCAAAAAGCATTAAGAAACATCAGATGTCTCTTCCAGTTCAAAGAAAGCAAAATCATTAGTAGGAAAAAGCTCATACATCTATTTTTTGCAAAGTCTCTTTCTCCAGTATGCTGAAACAGTAGAGTTGACATATTTATGTTTGATGGTGTAGGGGACTTGTTCCCTGCATGGTACTTGCAAGACAATTTGCCCCCTGTAAAACACTTTTTTGTGTTTCAATTAAATGAATGTTTGTCTTTATTTAGTTTGGAACCTTTTTTTGTTTTTCTTTCTTTCAGTGTTTGACGGTTTTGATGTTTGCTGTTAGGTGACATAATCCTGACATCACAGTACAGCAATGAGGTATTACAAAAACCTCTATAGTGCAGACTATAGTGCAGACCTGTGTCACTATAAGCTTCACTGTTGCCTCACACAAGCATATAGTGCACAGCCCAGGAATGAGCAGGGATAAGCAGGGTAGCACCACTTAGTGACAATAGTGGAGTGAATTACGGGACTGATGCAGACACAGCTGCAATAAATTCCCTCATTATAATAACTACTTCTCTATAAAGCCCAAATTAATGTAATATAAAGTGGTCTCCCCACTTTGCAAGAGACCACAATAAAAAGAACAGCTGTGAAATGTTGATTTTACTGTATTAGGACACTGAACATTGGAATAGACATAATGCATGAAGACAGGTACTGTAGCCTGTTCTGTACTAAATATCTATGGTGGATGGCAGCAACAAAGATATAAATGAACTTGTATATGTGAGTGTGGGAACACATCACAATGCCTTGACACAGTCATGTAAATGTGTGGGTGGGGAGCATACCAGTAATAGCATCCACATATGGTTAGATACATGACACAGGACACAACAGTCATTGTACACTGGGTGAAGCATGAGAACACATAAGTTGGGGGAAGGCAGAGTGCATTATGTATTTCAAAGTTTTATATGATCAGAGAGAAAGAACTGTTATATCACAACAAATGATAGGAAAGTGGGAACATTATGGGATGGGAGACAGCCTACAGTCATTTGGGACATCCACACTCTGACCAACATCTGTAACTCATAGATGTAACTGTCTTGCTATAGGCACATGAAAGAGGTAATGCCTGGAAAGTTCAACATCCAAGGGACTGAGGCAATACTGTAGGTGCACTGTACACATGACCCTGGCATCTTGGTCAAAGGTAACTATCTTTTCAGGAGTAGTAGTTGCAGGGAGTGGTACAAGACATTGATATTGTGGGTGGCCATAATAGGAGACTACATCAGGTTCCACAAAGTGTATATGATATGACATTGCATGCCAAGAGCAAGGCATGGGATTATCAAGGATGTGTCCACCACAGGAGGTGAACAATCAATACAAAAACAACTCATAAAGGTGAAGGAGTTCTTGGCTAGGGAAGGAAAGCAGACAGTCATCCCCATTAGTGGCCTAAATGTGGGAGTTGGACTGTACAGTTATTTGGAGGGGATGTATCAGGTTAACATTGTCATGTTGTGCAGTACATTGCATGTGAGATAAGGCTTCTACAACAAGAGTCTTCTGCATATTGGACCTCCAAGTACCTCCAGACTGCAACTGTAGCACGATGCATAACATGCCATGAATGTATTCACACATTCTGTCATTTAACAGTATGCCTGATGGGGTTTGACATTTATTACAGTGACACGAGTACCTTGTTTTTGTGCTTTCATACGTTTTAGTAGCAAACTGTCTAGTACAAAGAGACAGCATATGCTTGATGTCAGCAAGTCACTTATAGATGATGATGATTACAATGATGATGTCAATGATGATGATGACAATGTGCACATCCAGAGTCTGATGGCACAGTGACACTGCCAACAATATTAACACTAGAGGACTCACACACATGCACCAAAAACATATGAATGAATGGGCTGTAACACCAGCCTCATCAGGATAGGGTGAACATCATGCAATTCCAAACTCCTGCCAAGCTACACAGAAGCCTCAGCATTTATGTATTGCACTGTCTCTGATGTGTACTTTCACACCACAAGGGAGACCTTGATGGTCTGTAGTACAGCCAGGACTGCAAGACTGTCCCTGGGTTGAGTGAAACATTTGGCATTAATCACTGGATGTGTGGCTCAGTGATCTAGGTTAAAAAAGTTTCTATTCACACCATTGTTGGATTTGGCTACAGACACCACCACACCTGGTTGTGCCCAGTCTTATATGTGATGATGCTGTACAGGATACACTATTGGGACACCATAGGACACTGCATGCTGTCACTGCCATAACTCTACACCATCAGTATCCTTGGTAGGCAGACAGAACCCTACACATACATTCTCCTGTAGTACTGCGTCATTACTGCCCTGGACTGTGTCAAGCCCCAATACCACACATGCCATTGCAGTACACATTATTAATGTCTGCAACATGGCAGCTCCACTCTACCACTGGATGATATGAAGCCTGACTCCCCACAAACTGCTATCAGACTGCATGAATATCACATCCACCTCCCATAACTCTTGCTCATATAATAGCATTGCTGTTACCTGATAATATGCCCTCATGTCTGTGCAAAAGGTGATGAGCATGGCCTGTCTAATCCACATCCAGTGAAGGTGTATGGTAAAGTCTGATGCACAGTGTGGTCAGTCCATGCATTGTATTAAATAAGCTATGTCTAATAATGAATACGTAATTTTACTTTGTGCTATCTTTACCATGGCCCACAGCTGTGGAACAAAGGCTGGCACTTTGTTAGTTCCAAGATGTATTATGTCCACCTCTGCCTCATCTGAGGTCTTATTGCTGTTTGTTCCTTCTCTGACTGGCTGTCCTGTTCTTCATCTCCTGCACCAACTGGCAGGGCAAACTCTGCTGGAATGTTTGCCTTCTGCTGAAGATGTTTCCATGCAACCATGCTTTGCGAAATGAAGAGCAGGTCTCAAGTGAATACTGCAGTATTCCACCAGATGCATTTAAGCAGTGGAAGCATCTCACAAGTTGACAGAAAACACATTTAACCACATGTTGTACCTCTACATGCACTCTCTGCTATGGTCTGGGGTTTATGGATGGTGTACATCAGAGTGTAACATGTTTGTGTGTGTTATGTCTTTACGGAAGCATGCAAGGCTGTGTGTGCACATATAAATTCCAGATATGTGCAATCCCTAGTGCCATTTTGTAAAAGCAGCCAGTGAGTGAGCATGTATGATTGCAGCAGTTAGTTTGTATATAAGTTACTTAGTCATAGTCAATAAGCCTCTACATTAATGTGTCTGTATAGAATAAAGCTGCTTAAACAGAACCCATGAAGACTTATTTATTGGTGTACCAACATGAAAGCGACGGTGTCAGAACCAGTAAAGAAAAGAGAAGAAGATCTGGAGCCATGCGATGTAAAGATGACAGCGAAGGTAAAACCGAGAGAAAACAGCACAAACACAACCAGAAAGAATCAAAGGTAATGAAAAATAATATGAATTATTTACTCGATGCAAAGAGGTAAGAAAGGGCATTAAAGGGGCACAAACTGCATTATCAGGCAAGCGGAAAGTACAAAAGTCTGTTAACTAAGGAAAATGTTTAAGATAAAAGTATTCAACAAGGCAATTGACTTTAAAGTACAAAACAAATATGTTTAAGACAAAACAAACATGTTTAATACAAAAAGAGTATGTTTAAAGCAGAACAAGTGTGTTTAAGGCAGAATTGGGCATGTTTAAAGTAAAAAGAGTACAAAGAAAGTACGTTGGGTATAAAAAAGGTCTTAAACGAGCAAACAAGAACAGAATAAAGAAGAGGAAAAAGAGCAAAGTAAGCAAAAAAGAAAAGAAAATCAAGGCAGCTGCTTGTGTTTGGGCAAGTGCATATTGTATTAAGGAAGTTATTAAAGTTATTTGAAGCATCTCAGAGTGTGTAAAAGTGCTTAAAGTGTGTGCTTATTACTGTGCATGTATTTCAAAGAGTTCACTGAGTGCAAAGTGCAACTATCTTGTGTAATCCAGTCAAAGAAAGGTTATTTGAAGAAAAGTGCCTGTGCTGAGTGTATCTATTCGCAGAGTGCCACCATTACAGAGTGCTTCTTGTACTGTAAAAAAGTTGCCTAGCAAGGTACCACCATTCTGGAGACATTTCAGTGTATTGCATGTAGTCATTTGCAAAATGCAAATACTTCAAAATATATTGAATTTGGACAACAGAAGATTTATTTGCATTGTGCAGTTGTTTGATATGTTTCTTGCATTGATAAAAAAGGTGTTTCTTACAAAAGATTACAATAGTATTACAGTGCTTATGAATTGCTCAGTTGCATTGCAAAGTTCTCAAATGTTTCTTAAAGTGATGACTTTGACAAATGGTGGCATATGACTGTAGCATTCCTGCCTTTATCGATAAAGTTCCAAGTAACTGTAGTATTTTTCCCTTTACCAATTTCGAAGCAAATTATTTTAGCATTTCTGCCTGTACCAATTCTACAAGCATAGCAAGTGATGATCAATAACTTTAGCATTTTGCCTTTACCTAGTCCAAAAGTAAATGAGTTTAGCATTTACACCTTTACCAGGCAAAGATTTTATAAAGCAATGCAAAAGTCTGAGAAATTATTCCACAAAGCTCCATAATGTATCGAAAAGTTTATAAAAAAAAAACATTTCATAAAGCACTGATAAAGCTAAAAAGCTATTTCGCAAAGTATAGTGAAGCATCGAGAAATATGAAAAGTTATTTCTCAAAGTGCAATAAAGCATTGAGAAGAGAAGTTTAATTTGCAAAGTCCAATTATTTGAAATTACTGCAAGGTTGTTCATTTGCACAATTCCAATAAGATCAAAAAGATAGAAAGCATAAGTACAGAGCACAAAAGCATTGAACAAATTGTGTTTATGCCAATTACTTATGCACGTGTGTGTATATCCGTACGTATTTGCAAGACCCTTCATTGGTATGTTATAATATGGCAGATGGATTTTGAAAACCTCAACCACTTGTATTTGATCAGAATATTGCAGAAAACTGGAGAATATTTAAACAAGAGTACGATATTTTCATATTAGCAGCTCATGCAGATAAAGAGGCATGGACCAAGGCATTCATTTTGCTAAATCTAGCAGGCTCCAAGACCATAGAAAGAAAACATTAATTTGTATATGCACCAGCAGTGTATGAAAGTGAAGGTGCAGACTCCCATATTTTTGCTCAAGCTGAAGCAAAGGAAGACCCCAATTGTTTGAAGCATAAGTTCAGAGAAATGTGTAACCCCCAGATGAACTTTACATTAGAGAGGCATTTATTTTACACAAGAGATCAGAAACCAGGGGAAACATTTGCAGCTTATATAGCTGACTAGAAAAACAAAGCTAAAACGTCTCAGTTTGGTGATTTGAAAGATGAGCTGACAAAGGACAGACCTGTGTGTGGTATTAATAATGCTGCAGTGAGAAAGATTTTACTTCGTGACAGGTGATGTGACATTAAGCAAAGCAATAGAGATTTGTCAGAGCCATGAGATGACAGAAAGACAAACGAACATGCTTGCGAGTGACAAAAGCGTGGTTTCAGTAAGCTACAGAGCAAACGCAAATAGTATGCAACACATGGCAAACAGAAGCAGACCTAAGCAAAGGGCAGCCACAGGGTTTCCAAAGAAAGTATGAAGCTTTCCAGACAGTCCCAGAAAAAATGCAAGCTCCACTGCCAGCTTAGTGCAACACAAATGTGAGTCAGCAAAACCCGTCTAGCTTTATTGTTAACTGCCACAATTGTGGTTCAAATCATGAGTCTAAAAGGGAGAAGTGTTTAGCATATGGTCAGCAATGCCACAACTGTAAAAAAATGGAACCAGTTGTAAAAAAAAGGTCGCACAAAGAAGCAAGTTGATCAAGTCGAGCGGAAACAGCTACCTTTCTATGTGGATAGTGTCTCAGTACTTGGAGAAAGAGCTGATGCAGTAAACCTATTAACAAGGAGTGAAGTCTTTTGTATGATTCAGATCAATGGAAAGTCCACAGATCTTAAACTAGACACTGGGTCAAAGTGTAATGTTATATCAGCAAACACATTTGCAAAAGTGAGAACTAAGGAACAACTCTCTCTTTTGACCATCACATTGCCACTGTGGTCAGAAAGTCCTTCTATGTGGCACATCTCATTACTAAGGGTTTTGCATCCAGGAAGAAAGAGGTCATTGTCTCCCTCTACTCTTCCCTCATTAGGCCAGTCATTGAGTACAATGCCCCATTTGGCATGTACCTCACTAGACACCTACAACAACTGGAGAGGCCATAAAAATACCTTACAAAGAGGATCTTAGGCTTTAAACACTTGTCCTATATGGACAGACTCAAACAACTCCAACTATTCTCTGTCTCATATTGCCTACTTAGAGGCGATGTCTGCTTGACTTACAAAGCCATGTCTGACCCAGCTCTGTTAGAAATGCTATATCTAAAGAAATCCCAATCCCTCTGCACTACATGCTCCAGAGACCTCAACCTCATTACCACAATCACCAGAACAAGCTGGAGGGACAGGTTCATAACCCAGAGACTGCCCATGCTATGGAATAGACTTCCCATACATGTCAAGCAGAGCGCCTCACTAGCCCTCTTCAAGAGAAATCTTGATTAGTGGATGGGAAATAGAAAATTCACCCTGGGGATCACTCCAGTGGCTCTACTTGACAGAGGCACTGAGAACTAAGGTTAGGTAGCACAATGCCAGGGTAATCCTATGGGCTAAACTTGCAAAGGCTCCAGAGCCATTAGCCTAGTAAACACTTATGGACCTATGAACTTATGAACTCAATGTTACCAGCAGTGTGAGACTTGTTGCGTATGGAGGTGAAGAAATTCAAACTAAAGGTTCAGTGGTACATTCATGTTATTTGGCTGAAAACTGTTACAACTTATTATTCTATATAGCTTGATGATGAGTGCAATCTTTACTAGGTCTCAAAGACAGTTTGAGAATAAATCTGCTTTTATTGCTAAAGAAGTTCATCATGTGAGTGCAGTTCCAAGTTCAAGTTTTTCCAAAGCCATTTTCTCAGAGATGTTTTCGATGACAAGTTGGGCAAACTTCCAGTTGTGTATTCTATGAAGCTGGATCCTGAGGTCACTCCAGTAGTCAGACCAGCAAGAAAAGTTCCAATAGCAATGCAAAATAAAGTCAAAGCTCAGTTGGATAAGATGGTACAGCAAGGTGTGATTTGTCTAGTCAGAGAACCAAGTGAATGGGTGTCATCCATGGTAGCCACTCACAAGAAAAGCTCAGACGAAATCAGAATATGCATTGATCCTAGAGATTTGAACAAAGCATTAAAAAGGCTGTATCATCCAATGTGCAAAGTTGAGGAGGTTGTAGCTCTAATACCGAATGCCACTGTATTTTCTGTTTTAGATGCAAAGAGTTCATTTTGGCAAGTGATGCTTGATCCCAAATCCTCATTTCTAACTACTTTTGGTACCCCTTTTGGCAGATACAGATTCATAAGAATGCCATTTGGAATAAATTCTGCAAATGAAGTCTTTCAGCGTGCTATGAAACAAATTTTTTTCAGGATATCCTTGTGCCATAGTAGTAGATGATCTCTCAGTTGGAGGCAATGACGAAGCAGAGCATGACAGAAACTCAAGAAAGTTCTAGACAGAGCACATGAAGTAAACCTGAAGCTCAAGCCTCTGAAGTGCAAATTCAGACTTCCAGAAGTGACCTGTGTTGGACATTTGTTTACAAGTACAGGCTTAAGACCTAACTCAACCAAAAATACAGCTATTTTAGAGATGTCAGCACTAGACAATGTGTAGAGTTTACAGAGTTTTCTGGGCATAGTCAATTATTTAGGCAGGTTTATATCAGATTTCAGTGAGTTGACAGCAGGTTTGAGATAGCTAACATACAAAAATGTTGTATGGTCATGACTGCAGCATCATCAGAAGGCTTTTGATGACCTTAAGCAGAAAATTGCCACCCACCTACGTTAAGGTACTATGATGTGAATAAACCAGTTATTCTTTCCTGTAATGCTTCAAATTTTGGTCTAGGTGCAGTTATTCTTCAAGAGGGCAGACCAGTAGCCTATGTACCTAGGACACTTACTCAAACTGAGATGCATTATTCTCAAATTGCGAAAGATCTTTTGGCGATAGTCTTCGCATGTTCCAGGTTTCACAATTATATTTATGGTTGAGATATTCAGATCAAAACTGATCATTAGCCTGTAGTCACCATTCTAAAGAAGTGGTCCAGTGAGATTAAAAAGAATGATGCTCAAATTGCAAAAGTACAATTTCAAAATGGTCTACACTAAAGGTAAATTGCGCTATCTGGCTGATCCAGATTGCCTAGAAGTACAACAGAACAGCTTGATGCTGAAATTTTTGACTTTGTTGTAATGTCAGTGCTTAATTTTTCCACCACTAGACTTGATGAGTTGAGAGATCACACTATAACTTATCCAATTTCGTAAAAGCTTAACCACTACATCAATATCGGATGGCTATCAAAGCAATCTAGTGTATCACCTGAGGTGCAATTGTATTCTCCTTACACAGATGAATTGTTGATGGAAGATGGTATTATTTTCAAAGGTCCTTAAATTGTTGTCCTTGCTTCCTTACAACATGAATATATTCACGTTTTGCATCGTGGTCAACCAGGTTTATTATCCACTAAGAGAAAGGCAAGAGAACTAATATTTTGGCCTTCATTATCAAAAGAAATTGATAGAGTTCTTTCTGCTTGTTCAGTATGTAATAGTACCAGAGCGCATTTGCAAAGAGAACCACTTCAGCTAAATCCAATACCTCAATTACCTTGGTCTACTGCAGCAACTGATATGTTTGAGTGGAACAATCAAGACTATTTGATTTTGGTAGACTCTTCCTCGAACTGGTTTGAAACTGATCTGCTACCAAACAACTTCAACAGCTGTTATTACTAAGTTGACATGTCATTTCAAAGTCCATGATAGTCCACACAAACTTTATTCTGACAATGGTGCTCAATTTACTAGCCAGTTGTTTCAGAAATTTGCAAGAGAATGGGACTTTGTACATGTCACTAGTAGTCCTGAATATCCTAAGTCCAATAGCCTAGCTGAACAAGTAGTACAGAGTGCAAAGCAATTATTTGAAAAATCAAAGCATGACAATATTGATGCATTCTTATCTCAGAAACATACCTCATGATAATATTCTTGCCTCACCTGCTCAAAGACTACTTTCCAGACAAACTAGAACTATGCTACCTATTTCATCAAGTTTGTAACAGCCTAATTCTAAGAACAATACAACCATCGAGGCTCAATTGTTGAAGAAGCGTAATACCCAGAAATCCAGTTATGACAGATTGAGCAGATTACTTTGTTCGATGAGAGAAGGAGAGATGGTATAAATTCAGACAACAAAAGGTTTTGATCGAATAGGACAGATTACAGACATCTGTGCTAAGCTGAGATCCTATCTGGTAAACTCCAAGGGTGTGGAGTATAGCAAGAATCGCAGGCATCTTCTTCCTGTACCAGAATCATCATTGCAATCACAACACTGTCTCTGTGATGCAAACTCTAAATCAAAGAATGAGTCAGACATTGTTTCCAGACCAGAATGTGTTCAGAAGTCTGATTCTGTTCCAGAAAGTAATTCGAACATTCCACAGGTCAACCATTTTGCAGAGACTGTTCCAGTTGCTAAATCTGATTCCCAGTTTTATATCATAAGATATGGACAAGTTTCTAAGCCTAGTGTGAAATACACAGCAACATGGACTTGATTGTATATATTTGTCGACTTAGTAGGGTATAATGCATGTCTTTAGATTATCTGTGATTTCTGCATGCTAAATAATCTCATGACAAATTGCATGATCTATTTCTCAAAGAGGGAGGATGTAGATCAGAGTGTAGCATGTGTATGCTATATCTTTAAGAAGCATGCAGTGCTGTGAGTGCACATATAAATTCCAGACACTTGCAATCCCTAGTGCCATTTTGTAGAAGCAGCCAGTGATTGAGCATGTATGATCATAGTAGTTAGTTTGTATATGTTACTTAGTCATAATCAATAAGCCTCTACAGTCATAATTTGTATAGAATAAAGCTACTTAAACAGAACCCATGAAGACTCGTTTATTCATGTACCAACAAGAAAGTGACAGATGGGTTGTCATATTCCATGGTTCCAGTGCATATCCAGTATCCCGACCAGTATAAAATGATGCACCATTATATGTGGCTGGCTATCAGATTGTATATTGCCTGCATGTATTGGGCTTAGTACCTACTTACATGTGCACCTAAATCAGATGACACTATGAAAGGTCACCCTGCTTGAAATGTTGGTAGAGGTTGGACATCTGTCCAATATGAGAATTATGAGAACTGTGTTGGTGGTGCCAAAAATCATTACAGCTAATACCACAGGGATTGCAAGCCATCCAGAAATTTGTGGAGTAAAAGCCTTTCCCATTGATGCACTTTACACCTCAGGGACTAGTCGAACGTAATGGTAATATGTGTAATTAATGAAACCCAAGACCTCAAGGAAAATGGAGATGTTGTAGAATGCCCACATAATGGTGGCTCTCTACTCCGCAGACTTTGGGAACCATACATGCTCTTTCATATACTGCAGCATAATGTCAAGGTATTGGTCTAGGATGCATGAGGCTAATGCCTGCAGACTTCTTGGTGAGTTCCCTGTAGGTCATTGAAAGTTCCCTATAGCTAGAATGGTTATAACTACACATACTTTTCAACCCATTGTGATGGGCTGTCCATGCACCCCTTGATTTTTTGTGTGGACATCAAAATTCAACAAGGTTCTGGATCATGTCCTTCTCTATTTAAAAGTAATCCATGATCTGCAATTCAGTGAACTGGTCATAAGTTAGGCACTGACTTGATATTACTGCCTGTATTGGTGAGGAGCACTGCAACAAGTTTTGTTATGGTCACTGACTTTGAGAGGGACTGCAGCATGCAATGTCCTGAGCACTGGCTCTGAAAAGGGGCTGCAACATACCATACCATGAGACCTGGCTATAAGAAGGTCTACTGCATACCATGGAATAGGCACTGGCTCTGAGAGGGACTGCAGCAAGAACTATCTATGAAAGGGTCTACTGCATACCATGGAATGGGAACTGACTATGTGAGGGTCTACAGCATACGATCTCATGGGAACTGTCTGTGTGAGGGGCTGCAGCATACCATCTCATGGGAACTGGCTATGAGAGGGTCTACAGCATACCATCTCATGGGAACTGGCTTTGAGAGGGTCTACAGCATACCATACCATGGGCACTGTCTCTGAGAGGGTCTGTGGCTCTGAGAGCAGATGCTAATATATGCTGTTCTGCTGTAGCTGCTACTCTCAAACATTGCAACCTTCTATACATCTGCAGTTCTTGGTACTCAGAACAGGTGATCACTGTGGTGTATCACACTTGTTTTATACATTTCTGAATTGTTTCACCATGTTTGATGATTTCATTTGTGTATTTGCTGAGCCTTATTTGCATCTTGAACCTCATTTCCATATAATTACACTGTCATCTACATACCATGCATGCATTGTTATTATTTAATATGACTTGTGTCATACTGCCTTCCTATGCATCACTACTCTTCAGATTAATTTTCAGAGAATACCTATCTGTATCATATTTTAAAATCAGCTGGTGAACAATGATAGAACTAATTAGTGATGGTAGCAATTATATTACGATAATCATGTGTATTGCTACATGGTACATTTATCTGTAAAGTTACAATATCATGTACACTCTGATTGCAAAGTTATCAATTAAAATTGCTTTTCAGCTATGCAGGATATAATATACAGCTAGTTAATAAAGAAAGGCATACAATTTTAAGAACACACACACGTTTTATGTGTTGGTATTTGTGTTGCACAATGAGAATACATCGATATGCAAATATACTTATATTTAATTACTTAGAAAGTTGAGTATTCACTTTTTGCTTTGTTAATATTAATATTGCCTTTTTGAAGGCATAGTTACATGGACTGCCAGAATTAATATGTTTTTAAGTAATGGCAATCCCAACATACACACACATTTATTTACATTTACAAATGATATTGTCTACAGCTTTGCATACATAAGATAAAGTATAAATAAATCTTGTGCAACACAATGTCATCCTAAAGATTTATGGATCCTCCATCTGTAATCCATACTCATAAAACAGTTACATTTATTTTCTTCCAAAAGGTGTACCTTAAGATTTTTCGTAAAGCTTTCCAGATTGTCAAGTATTTTGATAGTCTCCGTGATACTATTCCAGCAAGATGGGGCTAGTTTTATAAAAACTGTTTCAGTATAATTTATAAAAATGGTGCTCTAACTAGTTAAGTTCCTTGAGGATTCCTTAATGAATATGGTTGGTTCTTACAATCAGTTTGTTTGTCAGTAATATAAAAGTGAACATTTTAGGTAGCAGTGGGGCTCTGGCTCTAAATGGCAGCCTTTGGCCTTTCTTTGAGGTGAAATAGCAGCACTGTCAGTTGTTCGAAAAGTGGATAAATCACAATATTATTTTCAATACTTTGTATAAAGTAATATTTTGGACTGATAGAAATTATATTCTTGGTAATCTTTATTTTAGTCTGGAATAAGTACATTGACTGCATTGGCCCTTCTTGCTTCTTATCCAAGAAGGTTTGATAATTTGTATGAGATCATTACTTCAGTCACTACTTTGGTGATTTGAGTTTCTGTCTAAGATACAGTGGAAAAATTTTGTTCTAATATTATGACCAAACATATTTGATGCATAGTACATGGTAATGACATTTAGATGAGCAACATATAGCAATGCCAGGGTTTCATTTAAACCTTTGGGATGTTTCAAATAGCATGACAGTTGTTTTTGTATTATTATTAGTAATCATTCAGCTTCATATTCATTTAAAGATGTCCTATAATGATTTTCTAATAGCATTTATTTTTTTGTTTGTTATAGCAATCACTTCATCAAGTTCCATGATTTTTAATAAAGGAATGAAAGTGCTTATTTAAAGTTACTGCATCAGTGGTAGTTAGCTCGGCTTGAGATACTGTTTTTTTTTTGTTTGTTTTTATGTGTTTTTAGTAATTTATTTAAGTTTTTGTGTACAGAATATAATATGATTTGTTCCTAAGTAATTTTTATGACAATTTTTGCCAATCAGCATAGTTAGTCTATTGGGTGAAAGTCAGCAGCAGTGTCTGAATAAACTTTATCATATGGATGTACTAAACTATGTCTAAAGCTGTGGGGTATGTGCTTAATTGTAAGGACAGGAGTGTAAAAATACTAAGCACTTTTGCCTGTTCACAATCTGGGCTTCATCAGAGCAGTTGAACTTCATTATTAGATACATTTAGATAATAAGGATCAGCCAATCAAAATACCCCATAATGAATAATGAATTACTTTCCTTCCAAAAGGGACACAACTGTTGTGATAATCAACCTACATAAAAATAACCAATTCAGTAAGCTAAAAATACTATGCTAGTGTGAAAGATATTGTTTCTAAATGTTACACTTCTGCTATTTTTCGTAAGGAGATGTTGTCTAATTCTTATTTACATTTCACTAGTTGTCACCCTCTACACCAAAGGAGGGGAATAGTGAAGGGCCAGATGGTGTGCTTGTCTAGACTGACTACCGATGATAATATTTTTAAAGAGGAATTGAGTTGTTTGTGTTCTGTGTTTGCAAATGGGATATCCAGCCAGATTGCTACAAGATGTTATGGATGAAATTTTGAGGTGTCAACATGGCAAATTAGCACCTATCCTTAATGTAAAGGCAGAAAAAAATGCTGAATGTACTGAATCCGGTGCTTCCATTAGCATTAATTGCCCCACTGCCCCAGACAATCCACCTTTCTTAAGAAAAATTGGAATTTAATTTTCAACACTGATGTGAAATGGTTTAAAGGTGAGCAGCCTATAATTGCTTTTAGTAAAGGCAAAACTATTAAGAATTTGTTGGAAGGTAATGCGCATACAAATTATGTTAATTGTCGACCTAATCATATAAATGTTTGTGGAAGTTGTAGATATTGTAGATACATCCATGAAGGACCCTTACATGTCCAGGGAGGTGAAATTGCAACATTTCTTGGGTGGTATACCTTGCAACGTGTACAGTTTGTGACACATTCTATGTTGGTAAGACCAACAGAAAGTTAAAAGAAAGAATAAGTGAGCATCTTTATGATATTAAAAAAAATAAGTCAACTAATGCTGTCAATAGACACCAAACACAATGTCCTGAATTCAAGAAATTTGTGTTTTTTGTCATTGATAAGGTAGTGAGGTCTTTGATATAACTGGAGACCTCACCAATTTGCTTGAATTTAAAGAATTAGTTTGGCACCTGAGGATTAATGCCTCTGTCTCCCTTCATCTCAATGACTGTATATCCATTAAGAGTGTTTTAAAGATAAAAGCTAACAAGTTCTAATTGGAATGTTTTAGCGGTGAAGTTTTTAGTGATTTTGTAACATATTTAAGGTTATACATTTACATTTATAATTTTATTTTTAGCGATCCAAATGGTCAAGTGAAGGTTATATTTGAATATTTTGTATCAATATGTTTTGAAAAAAAATTGTTTTATTGTTCAAATATTCTTTACATATATATATATATATATATATATATATATATATATATATATATATATAATTTTACAGTATATATTTTTACAGTTCAATTATATAGTATTTTTAGCTTACTTATAAAATGAATTGATTATTGTTATGTAGTTTGATTATCACAGCACTCATGTATCTTTAGGAAGGAAAGTAATTATTTATTATAAGCTGTTTTGATTGGCTGATCCTTACTATTTAAATTTGTCTACTAATAAAGTTTAACAACTCTGGTGAAGCCCAAATTGTCAATGGGCGAAAGTGGTTAGTTGTGTATGGTGTATTACTTTAATAAAGCGAGCAGAAACCATCTAGTCCAGTAGTCCTCCATTTTGTATTTGTCACTTTTTGTGTTGTGATAGCATTACTGGATCTTGGTTTGTAACTTTATAAATATGTTGTCTCATAGCTTGCCAGAATTGCTTTGGATGATTAAAGGTTTTGCCTATAATGCTATGAGACTTCTTGGCTTAGAGGCATTGGTGTTTTAATTAGTATCCAGGATAGTTCTCCGTTGCAGGTTGCAGGAATTTTTGCTGTTTAAATTTAGGGGTTAACACTACTCCTTCTCCACTATTGCTAGCCCCCCACACACACACATACACTCACACTTTGCCTGGTCCCCAGACTATTGTATGTACAAAATGTGTAGTTTTGTTCTATATATGCCAATGTCCATGAGATATGCCTGAGCCGGGATTCTGTTACTGCATTTTTAATGTTATGTGTATCTGTTCATGATTCACTGAAACTAAGTAAGCCATTATCATAAATGTACTCTCTCCTGTTCTCATTCAATCAGCCAAGAATAAAATACATAGCGTCATGCACCTTACTAACAAGCATGAGCATTGCTCATACCTCTCAACCTTTTAGCACAAGACATCTGGACAAAGCTTAAAATAATGGGGGTGACAAAAGTCCAAAAATAGGGACAGATTTTAAACATTGCTCTTATATACTTAGAAAGTTGTTAGACTAGCAGGATTTGCATTAGCATGTATTTTCTGAAGAACATGAAGTTTGAACCTTAAATGTATGTGCTTAATTAGTGAATTCAGTATTCAGTGATTTGACAGAAAATCACAGATTTTATGAGGAACAAACCAAAAATATGAAGCAAAAATCTGGACATTTTGTAAAAATCTGGACATTTGAGAGGTATGGCATCACTGCACCACTCTCAGCTCAACTAATGACTACCTCTAGCTGTGACTGGTAGTCAAATAACTGAGTACTTGGCAGAGCGAGAGCTACTTTGTTGTTCAGTACAGTCATCTACAAAATATTAAATGATAGCTACTGTCCATCACCCCTCAGCAGGTTTCAGTTTAGAAGCCAATCCTATATTGTTAGATAGAATTACAGTATTTATACCCTAGTCTGTATGTGACACAAATGTATATGTACGCATCTGTGTCAAGACTACAAAACCACAAAATTGTCAACAGAATCAATATGCAAGTGTTGCATACACTATATGTGTATAATGTACCATGGATGTGTCAGTCAGTGAATGGCATCACTCCAGTATGAGTTTAATGTGTGTATGCTTGTGTGTGAATTTATATGTACTGCACTAAGTTTAGTTTGGAAAAAATATACATTTGTCAAACTACATTTGTCAAACATATTTAGTATCAGACACATGGCCCTTGTGCCTCTCTTCATGTGTATACACAAGCTCATCCACTACAGGCTAATATGTTATTTTCCAGACATGTACATAACCTGTGACATATTAATTACTTTGGCATGCATGCAGCATGACAGATCTACAAATGTGTGTGTGTGTGTGTGTGTGTGTGTGTGTGTGTGTGTGTGTGTGTGTGTGTGTGTGTGTGTGTGTGTGTGTGTGTGTGTGTCTGCATGTCTGTGTGTGTCTTTGCGTGTCTGTGTGTGGGTGTGCATGTCAGTGTGTTATGATCCTGTAAGGCACACAGTTTGCATCATAATTCACAATGTGTTGCTCAGTGCTAGGAAACTAATTAAGAACATGCCCTTCATTTAGGGTTACCTAAGTCTGGAAGACATGAATATTTGTGCTTTCACTGAAACTTGGTTCTTGGGCAATGACAACAGTCTCTCCTTACCTGGCTCCACAGCTTACCACCCATTTAAGCCTGCAAGTGCAGATAGCAGTTATACTGGAGTTGGTATCTGTTTTTATCCACAAAAGTCCACTAGATTAATCAACAAGGATAAAAACCTTGAACTCAGTCATAGCATAATATCAATAAATAAAAATTATACCTCATCTGTCCAACTACAAATCCCACCTCTGACATCTGCAAATCACAAAGCATATATTAAACTAGGGTCACAAAAAGATTCTTTCCAGTGGACTTTAGCTACTATTTCATAAATCAGCACACATGTATCTAGGAATAAATATGTGCAATGATTCCCTGGCTTTATCACTGCAAAGTCCTCAATCAAATAGTGCTCTCACCCTCTAGGGACACTAATATACTTTGTGATTCCTTCTCAAAGACAGATCTTATCTGTTACTTACCCACTGTCATAATCTCACTGGTGAAGTCAGATCACCACACTGTACTATCCAACATATAATCCCAGTATGTTGAGCAATTACACATCCATGCTAAGAAACTTCTGTAAGGTCAAATTTCTTGCGCTTAGTGAAGACTTAAGATGGTTCAACAGTATCCCCATACCTCAGTGATCCTATACCAAATATTGCCACATAAACCCAAAGTCCATTCTCCCATTTTAGCTCTTACACTGAGGCTTATGCTCCTATTCACTGCAAATACAAACAATCCCCTGTGGCAAAACTCTAAACAAACTGTACAATATTATTTTATTTATTAATAATAAATACAAATATTGTACAACAAAAAAGGGTCATCGTCCTAAACAAAAGAAAAACTCAGTATATCGCAATCAATCTCAAAACAGTTAACTAAGAACTCAGAAGGAAGCTAAAATCCTGCACAGCTAATTAAGAATAAAAATATATAGAGACATTGTTTCATTATGTAAAGCATCTTAGAAATAATACTCAGCATTGCATTGAGCTTGTCTCTAATGGCATAACTATCTCCATTCCTGGGGACATAGATAACATTTTTGCAAATATAGTCAGCTCTAACATCTCCTTTTGCTCCTTCCAAACTTCCTAATACAAAGTATTACCTCTGAATAGACTATAAAAACAGTCCCAAAGAACAAAAAAAAAATCTCAGTATGTCTATATAACATAGTGATCTGCTTCTTGGTCAAAACAAGAGAATCTTTGCCACAAACTATTCAACTTCAGCATGTACTGAAGCCTAGATAACATAAGTGAGGCCTCAAATCAGACCCTGGAAAAGAGCAGCTATCCTCCTCACTCACAATTTGTAAAACGATGGAATGAATTATCATGGCTCTCATAAACTAGAATGTAGGAAACTTATTATCCCTAGACCCTAACCACTTTGGGTTTGTAAAAGGTCGACCATGTCTTGTACACATCATTGATTTATTTGAAAGAGTCATAGAAATGCTACATGAGGGTAAATCTATGCACACAACAAACCTAAATTTAGCCAAGGCTTTTGGCACTATACCTTACACTGGCATCCTCAACAAATTGGACAAATTCAATATAAATCCCTATGTTACCTGTTAGGCTGCCAGCTGGCTCACTGACAAACACCACTCTAGTGTTAAAGGCACACTGTCCTTCAAGACACTTGTCACCATTTGTGTACTCTTGGGCTCTGTTTTTTGGAGCACTTCTATTTGGCATATACTTCTCTGATGCTGAATCTGATATTACAGCCAACTGGCTGACCAAGTTTGTGGATGACTGCAAACCTACAAATTGTATAAAATCAGATCCGCTAATAGGAACTAACTTGGACAAACTCATGGTGTCAGAATGACAATCTAAAACTGAACAACAAAAATATAACATCATACCATTGGGAAACAGCAATTCTCACAAATATAACAGAGACATGATATTCTTTCTGATGCATACGGTCATTAGACAACTAGGTACTATCATGGATAATGAACTTTCATTTGATAACCATACTAAGCTAAAAGCCTTGCATTTCATGTCGATCTCCTCTAAACTCTTTATAGGCCAGAAATAAATCACCCCAAGAGCTTTATGTGATCCAATCCTGTTTAATTTACAAGACTGATAGCTATAGCTACAGAAATAGATATAGATATAGATATAGATATAGATATAGATATAGATATAGATATAGATATAGATATAGATATAACAGATAATAACAAAACCAGAAATTTGAGTGATGGAAATCTGGATTTTATCCTAAATGTGACATACTGGTATGACAGTTATGCTTCCCAAGAAAATCCTCACATCATCATCAAAAAGAAATATTTTTGCTAGAGCAAAGCACATCTCTCATTGTTTTCAACTCAAACTTAGATGAATGGAAGAAAAACTTTTAATTTAAACCAAACCCAACTCTCTTTTCCTTATGGACAGTGAAAGTAACTAGTCATGTGCAATAGGGGGAGACCAGTGACTAGACATAAAGAAGCTTAACTGGTTTAACCTAGTAGCAACCTTATAAACCTATGAAGAAATTATAATGTAAGTGCAAAGTACTTAACAGAAAGATACTTGACTTTACAAAAGCCATGGATGTCTGCAAAAGGAAGTAAAATTACTAGTGCAGAACTAGATTAATTAACTAAAAAAGTGGATGTGTATGAAACAAAGTATGAGTGAAAACAAAAGGCATAAATAAAAACTAATGAGAATATGTTGAAACATTAATAGATTTAAAAAAAATAGACATGCAAGGATATTTTAACTTCAGAATCTCAAAGTTTGAAAACTTTGAATTTTGTATGGTAGAGACCATATGAATGAAGTTTCATAACTTTGAAACTCTGAAATGCATCCAAAAAGAACACAAAATCATGTTCCTAAATGTTTTTGCAGAGGGACAAGCCTCCCTGCACCCACACCCATGACTATTTAAATATACCGACTGCGAGATCACACTACAGTGAGGAAAAGGGAACATTTTTCATTCTGCACTGTATGCAGATCTCCATTCAGAATGTGTGAAGTTTTAAAACTTTGATCATATGGTCTTGACCATATGAAATTTGAAGTTTTCAGACTTAGTGGACGCAAATGAAATGTTTGTGCAATTAAAATTCAAACTTGGTGTACTAGCTGGTCTTTTAAAATTATGTAAAATCAGTGCTAGAAACTGGTAGTTGCATAAATATGTAAAATGAAAGACCCCACCTTGATGGGACTGCTGCATATCCACAAGTCAAGCTCCTTGACCATTTGAAATTCAGTTTTCAAACTTCTACATTCTGAAGTGAACCCGTCTTAACACTAGTGGAGACAAACTAAATGTTTGTGCAATTAAAATTCAAACTTTGTGTACTAGGTGGTCTTTTAAAATTATGTAAAATTGGTGTTAAAAACTGGTATTTGCATAGATATGTAAAATGAAAGACTCCGCCTTGATGGGACTGCTACATATCCACAACTCAAGCTCCAGCCGAGTAACCCACACACGTGACCTCAACCCGGTCTGTGACATCAATAGGACTTGCTGGTGGGACAGATTTGTGTCCCAGGGACTGCCCTATCTATGAAACAGACTCCCTCTCCATGTCAAGCAGAGTACCTCTTTACCCCTTTTTAAGCACAATTTGGATAACTGGATGGGAAATATAAAATACATCCCTGGGATTCCACCCATGTCCCTACTGGACAGGGAAATTGGGTGCTGATTTGTCTATGCATGGGCTAAACTCTTGGCTAGGCTTATAAGGGCCTTGGGGTCAATAGCCTAGTAACGTCCTATGATCCTATGAAATGTATTCAGAAAGAATTTGCATACTTTTGAAAAGTAACATAAAAATAAGTCATTTATGAAAAATATGGAAAGGAAAAATCTTGATAACTGTGTATTCTCAAAATGCCTCACAGACTGTGAGGCAAGAAGGACAGTTGGATTGTTGACAAAAAATGCTAATAATTTATAAAATGAATGGGGAATTTAAACTAGACACAAGTGCAAAGTGTTAATATTTTGTCTGAATATACTTATAAAATATGGGTCCCATATTCACAAACAAAAGAGTTCTGTATCTATTGTTAAGATGTTGTGCCTACCAGCTGGAGACACTGATACAAAATTACTTACAGGTAAATGTGAAAATAAGGCATACATTTTAAGAAATATATTCTCTAAATATTGTAGACTGTTTGACTTGTGAAAAGTTAGAAACAGTAAAAGAAATTCATAGTGTAAAAGCAATAAATAATGTGCAAATAATCAGACACAAAGAAACAGATATTTATTCCCTATTCTGCAGAATCCTAACAATAAAACCCATTATGGATATTTTGATTTATTGAAAGGCTTGGAAAGTTTGCCAGGAATATATCATACACAAGTAAAAACAGATGTTATGACAAAGATAAATGTTCCAAAGTATCAGAAGTGTCAGGACTTGAACAGAGCAGGATCTCAAGTGAATGAAACATTAAACACTGTCATTAAAAAAGCAATTTCAGTCAAAACAATGGGTGAATAACACAATCATTTTAGTAAAGCAAGACAAGATTCATATCTGAATTGATCTGATGATCTGAATAAAGTTACTAAAAGAGAACATTATTTATGGCTTACAGTTAAAGATGTGGTCTCAAAAATGCACTATGCTAAGTTCATAGTAGGTTTGCCACCTTTTCAAATGGCCATAGTGGGACATTTTTGGGACACACATCAGATTTTACAGGCCGACACAAACCCATGGTCAGTACAAAGGATAGAACTTTTCTTTCTTGCCTAAATATAAGCTTATTCTTGTAGCAGTTTAGTTGCTTATCCTGTTTATTGTAACATGTAGGTATTTTAGATACAGAAATAACTATTGTATGCAACTATTACATTATATATGGGACATAATTACGTCCTACAATCTCAGGACATTTGCCACGTTTAATATGTTTGGTCAGGACACAACCACCCAAAGAGGGACTGTCCCTTGCAAAGGGGGACAGGTGGTAACCCTAGTTCATAGTAGCATTTTAAAACCACGGTTTCTAATAGATAACATTCCAAATTGTGTACATTTGATAAGCCATTCAGGAAGGTACAGATTAATTGGACTGCCTTTCAATGCCTTGCCACCAAGAAGTTTTCCAAAGAGCTGCTGTATATGTAACGGATAATAGGAATGTATTGCATACACATATAATCTATTAGTTATGGATTAGACTCAAGAAGAATATAAAAAGAGATTGACACAGTTGATGAAATGATTAAGGCATCCAATTTCATGTTACATAACAGCAAAACTGAATGTAAGAAAATGTTATGAGTATGAAATAAAGGGGTCATGGGCTGAAGTAATACCATAAAAGTCTAAGCAGTTACACAGTTGCCAAGGTCAGCAGAAGTGATGCATTACTTTGCTAAGTTAACTGATATGTATTCAGTATATATTTCTGTAAGGCAGCAGTTAGAGACAGATGTCACCTGGAAATCGAGAAAAGAGTTAAAAGTTGTTTTGAAGTACTTTAGAAACTAGTACAGATTCACCAGCAACAAAATGGTGTAATTTAAATAAGCCAGTTGTGTTCCAAGGATATGATATTCAGAATGATAAAGGAGAAGTAATAATGCAAAAGAATAGATTAGATGCCTATGGGTCAAGATAATTTACAGATGCATAGCCTAGACATGTACATATAGAAAATGAACCAATTAGATATTACTTTATCTACAGAAATATGAGCTAAATGTGAAATGTACATTAGGCAGAAAAACACACAAAGGAGATAATGTCGACTACAACATATTTTTGTAAACATGCATGAGCAGTTGTTAGATGAAGGAATAGAAATTCTTTAGTGAATATCATAGTCACCCATGCAAAAAAAAAAAAAGAAGAAGAAGAACATTTCAGAGGTGTGCCGACACAGATACGGACTTAGTTACTAGCAGATGCTACAAAGATAAAATGACTAGAAGAAAAATACATTAAGAAAGAAAGAACTTTAGTCTTGTTTTTCTTTCACATCCAGGACTTGCTCTTCAGTTCTGACAAAATAATACAAACTTACAAAGATAAATGAATTATTTCTGGGAATAGTGAGGTGCAAAGAATGAATAAGAGATGCACTACATTGGACATAAATGTTGACAGAAACAAAACAAGGACTGCTGAGTTGTGCCACCTGCAATTCATACCATAACAAAAGTTCATATAAGCAGACATTGACAGATATGTTCTGTGGTTATCCTGGTAGTGAAGAGCATCTTTACCCTTGGAGCCATGCAGGCACTGAGGTTCACGTGTGTAGATTATTATTTCAAGTTTCATGAACTAATGAAACTGATACAGCAAGTATAAGTATGATCAGTCAAAGTCAGTATTGCAAGATGGGGGTGGGGGTTGATGCTGACATTCCTGAAGAATTCAAAAGATTCAGAAATTTGGAACTGTCAGGTCAACAGTATCTCCAATTTAATGTGCAAGTGGAGACAACTATCCGAACAATAAACAAAATTTGTCATCTCAATTTTTCAGATTAAGGAGAACTGTACTCTAAGAACTCAGTCTTGTCCTAGCTTAGGTGTAAAAAAATAGAAAATATCTACTTCAGTTACATTACTGTTGTCTGTAATTCAACAAAAAATAAAAGAAATATTGGACACTAAACAAAAGAGACAGAAACACTACTATGATAGAAACTGCAAAAGAGAACTACATGTGCAGGTTAAACAAAGAGTAAAGACATAAAAAGCATTGGATAATGTGAATCCTGAAGATGAAGTAGTTCTTAAAGTAGAAGAATCATAATCTTACAAGAAAAACAAAACAAAGATTCAGGAAGAATAGCAATCAGAAGTTTTAGCAGACAGTCCTGTTAAATGTAAATATGCAGTGAATACTGTGATAGTAGTTGGTTGCAATAACAGGCTTATCAAATCATGTATCCAAGAAAACTTGCAGTACCAAAAAAATGGGCAGATATCAGAATAAATGAATGAATCAATCAAAATTGTTGATGAAATTAAATATGTATGGAGTGCTTGAGAGTTGTTAATTATTTCAGGGACTGAAAAGTTGCATTTATTAAAACATGTTTTGAATATACACCAACATTTTGATATAAAGTATGTGGCTCATGACATGTTTAGTAAACAGTTAAATGACAACTTTACCATAAACATAAATTTAGTTTTCCTAGACTGCATTTTCCTCCCTCCAGAATGATCCCCATACTAATTTAAAGCACGCTGTAGCAATTTCTTCTCCTCTGATGCATTTTATCATAGTCCTCTTCCACAGAACATACCACATTGGGGCTGAATTAAATCTCACTATACTATCTAAAGGCAAAGCTAGTTTTAGGCACCAGTATACCCAGTGGTTGCTGGAGGCCCCTGGTCTTGCTGGGCCCCTAACCACAACATGTCCTCATTTTCATTGATGTTTGTCAAACCAACAAGTTAGTATAGCAATCTTGTGTAATTAAATAAGCCATGTGATTAATAATAGCTCTTAGTATGAAATATCCTAAGGATTGACATTACTTCTCCTTTAAATTTCAAATATATCCCTTGTAGTGACAGTGTTTTGTTAAGTAGTAGGCTTCATAATTTCAATAAATTTAACCACAGACCTAGGTGTCCTTGACTTAAGTGAATACTGCTGCTGGGCATATTGTCCACTAAAACTATCATAGCTGGAGTTAAGCCCTTCAAAACCCATGGCTGTGGGAACCCCTAATCATCCTTGACAGCCTCACAAAAGATGTTGTTGGCTAGAGGAAATTAAGATAACAATCATGCATTCTCCAGTCATGTGCTTTATTCTAAACAGGATATGACATGACCCTCTTAAGGTAATTAATAAATGAACATGAGCAAGGCAAGTGCTATATATCAGCAGCCAAGAGTGACTGATCTCATTTTTACCTGGGATTTTAAGAAGAGCAGATGCTTCTGATCTTCATGGGGTGGTTTTCTCCTTTGGTAGGATAGTAGATATTATACCTCTTAATTTCTTTGCTCAAGAATTCTAGGCAAAACCAAAACTAATTGAGAAATAAAGGCTCACCATTGGGAACGCTGTTTAAATATTGCTCTAATTCACTTAAAAAGTTAATAACATAACATGCTTTGCATCAACATGCATTTTCTGAACAATAAGAAAAGTATGAAACTCAAATATCTGGTAGTATTTGCTGTCTGTAATCCTGGATGATTTACCAGCAAATCAAACATTTTACAAAGGAACATGGCAAAAAATCCACGATGGATATCCATTACCCTTTAATGAGGTGAATAAAAGTGACTTACCCCTGCTGTTCTTTGCTGACTGCTAAACAACTGTCACTGATCTGGTGAGGCAGTGCTAATGTACTATTTGGTGAAATGAGAGTAAAACTAGCAGTCATACTATGTGTGGGGTGCAGTTTTAGAGTAACAAGCTGCCACATAATTTCTTTCATTTTCTGGCACAAACATCATTGTCCTAATGCTTGTGCATGTGAAGGGGATGGGGAATGCATTGTAGCTGAGTAACAAGCTGGCCATAATTTCTTTTACATGCCTTCACAATCATAGAACTTGAACATGATAGGTTCTGTGGTGGTTTGGCAAAAACAGAAAGTGTGTGAGACCAAATGCTCATTGCCACAGTGGCACACTAAGTAGCTTTGTCATTTCATAGATCTTTGTTGTGGTTGAGCCCCTCACTGTAGCTTTTTCTATGTGGAGTTTGTATGCTGTCTCTGTAGCTGTATGGGTTTACCTATATGCTTTGCTTTCCTCCAGCTCCCCAAAGACATGTTTTAGGTGAACTGGCATTCCTCCAGTTCCTTTGAAAGCGAGAATGCAAACTGTTTGCATGTGTCTGTGCATCTTTTGACAGACCTGGATTGTCAGTGACAGCCATAACACTCAGCTGTCCACCTTTTCACAGAACGTCCAGATTTTTGCCTCATATATTTGGTCTGTTTTGCATAACATTTTTTTTTTAATAATGACACATTTTTAGTTTCAGGCTTCAGACTCCAGAAAATTCATGCTCATGCAAAACCTGTTATTATATCAGTTTTCTAAGTTTATAAGAGCAAAAAGATATTCTTATTTTGGGCCCCCCCCCCCCATTATTTATGACTTTTTCCAGATTTCTTGCACGAAAACGTTGAGAGGTATATTGACAGAAGTCACCTGAAAAACATGATGGGGGCCATTTCTGCCTCTTCTTTAATCATAATCCAACACCCAGGGGATGAACAGATGATAACTATCCTCTTTTGAGGAAGGGAGGGGTAGGAAGGCAGGCAGCATTCCTAGATATGCTGTGTGTATCCTTTCAAACATTTTTCTTCTTAATTTATTTTGGCTAATATTTTGTCAGCTTTGAATATTACATTTCTTTTTTTATTCATGACTTTTGCTTAGGCCATCACAGGATGAAAAGGTTAGAAAAATCCTTTGTAATGTACCTCAGGGTATCTGTAACCCAATCACGTCTGGCAGCCCAGTCACCCCCATAACCCCTGCTTAATTCAGTTATTTCCTGTTATTTCTGTGCTGCCTTGGTCATTTAGGGAGCATTGGAAGTCAAACTGAATGGTAATATTGAATTTCTTTCATTAATCATAATTTTGTTCAGACCAGCACTAGACTAAAAGGTTGGTTAAAAAACCCTAAAATGCACTTTGGGGCATCTAGAAAGCTATAGCTTCTAGAACAATCTGAAGAGTAAAGAAAAATGTAAGAAAAATTAGAAAACAGTAATCTGCATGGTGTGGAAATCCCAGAATGGGGGAAAATGTAGCAGAGTACTGAAGGATGTGTGTCAGGGGGGTGAAACGGAAGACAGTGAGAAGGGTCATGGACACCTTCACATAGGGCACAATTTTTCCTAATGTCAGTCCTGCACATAGGATTGTTGTAATGCAGCATCATTGCAACTAATTGCCAGTTACTGAGAATATCCCTCTGAGAAGTGAGCAATCATAGTGTGGTGCACTGGCCTGTTCTAATGTAAGAGCCTGTAGCTACAGTTCAGTCTGTGTGTACTACTCCTGAAGCTTTGCAGCATAAACTAAAATGCTGCTTAGAAAGGGTGGCAGTGACATTGTGATACTTAAATGGGAAGTGTCAAGGTTGTACCCAATTTGACATTTGCTGAGGACTCCCAAAATTATGACACTGACCCTGTCTAAAGGGAGTTATTTCCCTTTGTCTTGCATCATTTTGCCTATCATATTTGAAAGCCTCTTTATAGGGAAATGACACATAGCAAGGTATTTGTATCTCTTTTGGTATTTTACACTCACTGGTGTTATAACGCTTTTCAGGCTTTTAGGATTTGGAGCTTTTACAGTGTATTGTCAGTTATAGCTGCATTCTTTCCCTGTCCTGAGGCCATAACCCTATGCACTCTTCGGAATAACAGGTTTTAACATCTGAAGATGTGTAAAGCAAATAACCATTGAGTACAGCTCCACTAATTAGCTGAGCTTTGCAGGTGGGAAAAGTCCCAGCAATTGACAGATTACATTTTACAGATTGTGTAATACATATGTAGCAAACAGCTACTGACACTTTTAGTAAAGACTTTTACCCAGGGATTCATTAACAATCGAGTGAAGTCTACACAATTTAAATGCATTGGTGCAATGAGCTGCGAGCTGCAGTGCTCATTCATATGCATGCTGCTCATTGTGCTTACACATTTATAAACACCTCTTTGTGGCCAGCAGAAGTGTTGGAGGCCATGAAAAAGTGCAGGGAAGCATGAACACACAATGTAAATAAAATGGCTTCCCTGTAAACAAGCCTATTGTGCAAGTACCTGTCAGCAGCTTATATGAAATAAGAGCAAGCTGATTACAGGAAGTAATATGCAGCGGATGTAAAATGGGGGGAATGAACACAGAATACAATAGTATTAATGCAGATATAAGGAAGAGGGGACTTTAAAATGAGAAAATGCACTCAGATAATGCAGTCAAATGTCCTTATGTGACAAAGAAACATTTTAAACATAAATACTTCATTCATATTGATACAATAATTAATCCTGCTCACAATTCCTGATGCATGCACATAACTAAATACGAGCATGCTAACAAATGATACGAGGGGACACAAAGCAACATTTAACAAAGGGGAGTAAATGCGATATTAATGCTGATAACATGCTGAGTTGAGATGATAGTTAGCAAGGACCATTAATACATTTTGGGCTATTCTCATAGACTGTGCTTATTGAATAAGACATGTATATACAGGGAATGTATGTGTGGTAATTGACGGCACTGCTATATTCCCCACTTCATCATATATAACAAGAAGAAATAAGCCCAAGACCTGTTGTATCATGCACATCAAAAAGGGAACTGTTTTCCCATTTGTTGTCATTTGGCAACCATAGACAGGGGATATATTAATTTGAAACATGTATTAGACAAGCATATTTTGTATATTCATGTACAGCATAAACAGCAATATAATAACACTCAAAATACAAAAATAACAAATGACAACACAGATCTGATGACATTTCAGTAGTTCAAAGTCTTCATTTGTAAACGGAGAGCATTTACTACATGATTATATTGGGCATGTGCACAAGAAATTACAGTCCCACTGCCATAACAGCATGAAAACAGCACAAATACACAGAAAAACATCCTAACATAGGTTCAATCCCACTTTATGATGATCTTGCATCATGCAATACAGTAAGAAATGTTATGTAAGCCCTCATGTCCTATAAAGCTCCACAGTGTGAAGAAAAAAATAAAGTAATACATAAATGTTTGGATGAAAACATCAATACAGAGTATTATTATTTGTAAATTAAGTAATGCCTATGAACAATCAATGACCTACTCAACATCTGCATCTTTCCAGACTCAAACACATGCCAGGAAAGATATCAGAAAGCTGTGTATCAATCTTTGATGCCACAGAAATAGGCACAGTGTACATGTCATGATAAATGCATTTGAAGGTCTTATAGCTCTGTCTTATTCTAATGGGTCTGGATCCCATACTTTGGAAGGCTGATGTCTTAAAAATGTGGCCCTCTGACTCTGCCATAAACACTTTTTTTTGCATAAGATAACTCAGTTATCTGCCTAAGATAAAATTGTTATCTGACAGACAGTCATTATCAAATTCTATCCCCTACCTCACTGATGTTTGAAGTAAGAAAGTACATAATTTATTTATTTGTTTATTTATTTATTTATTTATTTACTGACATTTGTTGACCGGGAAAGTCTACTGGGTCAGAAACCCATTTTCAGTGGAGGCCCGGATTTAGAAAAAAATGAAAGGAGTTGACCAGGGAACCCACCAGAATGGATGTGGGCCAATTACGGAACTAAAAGGTTATTGGCTCTCTTTTATGTGATTGGTGAATCCGTGAGTGGACTAAGGAACCCACCAAAAAGATGTCCTGGTCCACTTTTTTGATTATTTTCTCACTAGAGATAGCCAATAACCTTCTAATTCCCCATGTGCTGGCAGCCCCCCTTCCTCAATCTAAACACTGGATTAGTACACATCTGTGTGGCAGTCTCTTTTATCCACTCCCGCCCTCAGTCAATAATGATAGCCAATAACCATGTTAGACTGATGTCTACTCAGTGTTGTCCAACCCCATTTCTTCATGAACAAATACTTGTCTATACACACTGAGCAGAGTGGATGAGAATTGCTAACCACAACTGTTAGCTGAGATATATAAGTATCCTGGGGTTTTTTTTCGATTATTTATATAGATTATTGTTTCTAACAATTAATATATAGTTTAAAAACTTTCATTTATGACTTTCTCTAGTGCTTACTGTCTGTAGACTATTGTTTGTGGCTTTCTCTAGTGCTTACTGTCTGTAGGCTATTGTTTGTGGCTTTCTCTAGTGCTTACTGTCTGTAGGCTATTGTTTTTAGCTGAAGCCTTTCTTTAACTTGGCTAGATTGTGTTAATTGTCTGCTGGCTAGTGGGGGCTGGTTCTTTTGTGTTTTTGTAAAAAAAAAAAAGCTGTTCTTCTGGTATTTAAGCCCTAACTTTGATAGGGTTTCTGTCTATACAAACTGAGCAGAGTGGATGAGAGTTGTTAACCACAACTGTTAGCTGAGATATATAAGTATCCTGTTTTTTTTTCGATTATTTATACAGATTATTGTTTCTAACAATTAATATATAGCACTTTTATTGCCTGCTTTTTAGTCTTTGAGTGTATTTTATTGTTATTAACTAATCTGCACAAGTAACTGATTTGTTTGCAGTTAAAAGAATTCTGTATCTTTATAAATCTTTATCTGTTTAAAAACTTTCATTTGTGGCTTTCTCTAGTGCTTACTGTCTGTAGGCTATTGTTTGTGGCTTTCTCTAGTGCTTACTGTCTGTAGGCTATTGTTTTTGTCCCCACCACCCCCTCCCAGTTGGTGTCTTGCTGTTTATACTTGGTGGCTTTGCAGTTGCCCACCCCTACTGTAAATCTCATCTGTGACACTCCTCCCAGTCTAGTGTCATTAGCTCATTCTACCTAATACAGAGAGAACATTTAATAAGGCCTTCTGCTTCTCCTTTTTCCCTTTCAAGAAAAAAAATGTTTTTTTTTTGCATGAATCTCCTTGTGTTCTGACTGTGCTTCTCAAACATTTTGGAAATATAGAGTATATTTCAGAGCATTTATTATAACTGTAAGTGCCTTAATATTGCTACAACTCAAGTGCTCTAGGTTGCACTGTATCTGAAGTGTTTGTGTGTTTTAGCTGCTTTTCTGTATATATAGACTTCTCTGTTTCTTTAACTAAATAAGCTCTGCAAAGTTGTTTTATTGTATTCTTGCCTGTATTTCTGAGTTGTTTGCACTTTTAAAGTTTGTTTTTGCTTAGTTTAACTGGTAGGCTACACACTCAAGTGCACTAGCCGAATTAAAGCATTTACCGTGTTTCTGTACCTAATTTCTGCTACTTTGTAAAAAAAAAAATATATATATCCTTGTTTCCCGCCTTTACTGAACTAGAATAGTCCAGTCTTCAGGTATTGCTAATCCCTGGGCTGTGTCATAGTTCCTGTGTTGCCCATATCCTTATTTGGATAGGAGGAAGCTTCTTTGTTCACCAGTGAGAGTGGGGAGCTCTGAGCAGCCTATCTGTCCCTTGAGGAGTGGTTCCAGCCCAGTGACTTGTAGCTTATTGGCCATTTTGGGCCATTTCCTATCTCTTTCTAACCCCCTGCTTTAAAGTCAGGTTTAGTGTGCTTTTGCGCTTGTAATTTAAAGTTTGTCCTGTTTGTTGCATTTACCTGTTGAGGCTACACACTCAAGTGCGCTAGCCTGTGTTACATATTTATTGCATTTTCCTGCTGTTTGTTGCAAAAAAAAGAAAAAAAAACAAAAAATTATCCTTGTTTCCCACCTTTCCTGACCTAGAGTAGTCCAAATAAAGGCTTTGCTGTATTCTGGACTTTTGGAAAGTTCCTGTGTTGCCCATTTCCTTTCTTGGATAAAGGGAGGCTTCTTTGTTCACCAGTGGCAGTGGGGAGCTTAGAGCAGCCTATCTATCCCTGGAGGAGTGCTCCCAGCACAAGAATCTGGTAGTCTATTGGTAGTTTTGGGCCAATTTCTAGCTCTTTTAAGTCCATCTGTATAAAGCCCACTTTGGCGTGGTTTTGCACTTGTTACTACTCAGCCAAGCTCCTCGTGGTCCTGCAGAGTGGTGCTAGCAGCAGAGAGGCTAAAAGAGTGACTGCTAACCTGATAAAAGTGTTTTTTTTTCTGCTACTACCTGGGCGACTGTCCAATCTAGCTAAACTACAAGTATTTCTGCTTCTTGAACTGTTTTAAACTGTTTAAAGTTGTTTTTGCACCTGCACTTTTAAAGTTTGTCCTGTTTGTTGTATTTACCTGTTGTGGCTACACACTCAAGTGCACTAGCCTGTGTTACATATTTATTGCATTTTCCTGCTGTTTGTTGCAAAAAAAGAAAAAAAAAACAAAAAAATCATCCTTGTTTCCTGTCTTTCCTGACCTAGAGTAGTCCGAATACAGGCTTTGCTGTATTCTGGACTTTTGGAAAGTTCCTGTGTTGCCCGTTTCCTTTCTTGGATAAAGGGAGGCTTCTTTGTTCACCAGTGGCAGTGGGGAGCTTAGAGCAGCCTGTCTATCCCTGGAGGACTGTTCCCAGCACAAGAATCTGGTGGTCTATTGGCCATTTTGGGCCAATTTCTAGCTCTTTCAAGTCTCTCTGTATAAAACCCACTTTGGTGCGGTTTTTGCGCTTGTTACTACTCAGCCAAGCTCCTCGTGGTCCTGCAGAGTGGTGCTAGCAGCAGAGAGGCTAAAAGAGTGACTGCTAACCTGAAAAAAATTGGGTTTTTTTTCCTGCTACTACCTGTCAACTGTCCAATTTAGATAAACTGCAAGTATTTCTGCTTCTTGAACTGTTTTAAACTGTTTAAAGTTGTTTTTGCATCTGCACTTCTAAAGTTTGTCCTGTTTGTTGCATTTACCTTTTGAGGCTACACACTCAAGTGCGTTAGCCTGCATTACATATTTATTGCATTTTCCTTCTGTTTGTTGCAAAAAAGAAAAAAGAAACAAAAAAATATCCTTGTTTTCCATCTTTCCTGACCTAGAGTAGTCCAAATACAGGCTTTGCTGTATTCTGGACTTTTGGAAAGTTCCTGTGTTGCCCATTTCTTTTCTTGGATAAAGGGAGGCTTCTTTGTTCACCAGTGGCAGTGGACAGCTTAGAGCAGCCTATCTATCCCTGGAGGAGTGTTCCCAGCACAAGAATCTGGTAGTCTATTGGCCATTTTGGGCCAATTTCTAGCTCTTTCAAGTCCCCCTGTATAAAACCCGCTTTAGTGTGGCTGTGCACGATTTTGCACATAGCGCAGCATCGGGCAGCGCCGCTTAATTGGGTTTAAACCATTCTTGGCTCCATAAAGTCTGCTCTTCACTTTTTCCCTTAGAACTGATCTAGTTCTCATAATAAACACCCTATCCCTACTCTAAAGCCTGGCACTTGCTAACTAAAGCAATTCTATAAGTCAGCACTAAAACATTAAAAGCATTACACCCTCACAAACTCCCCTTGAGTACCTTGTTCCCCATTGGCCCTTTCTTTCAATTATAAAGGAATTCCCAATACTATTCTAGCATGTCCAAAGGTCAGTTGTCAATCTCCTCTCCAGTCCAGCTGGTGAATTTGGGAATCTTGAGGCAATTTTACAACTGCCTCATGTACACAGACAACCCTCTCCTCCTCCCAACAAATTCCAACACATGTGAGAGATGCAACCATATAGCCAAACTGGAGGCTAAGTTCTCTCAACTCAGTACTGGCGTAACCAGTTAGGAGGAGAAGAAAACGACACTCACTACAATTCCAGTCTCACATAGACCTACCACGACAGCAAACCAAACACATAAACACACAAAAACATACTCTGAGGCTCTAAATAAAAATCTGCCTAAGCAGCAGAGACCTCCAAAGCAGACACCCAAGCAACCACTACCCTAAACAAAACATGTGCAATACATAGCTCACAAAGCCAGTGTGCCAAACAGTCACAGCTCTTAAGGCTAAACAACACACCTGATACACTTGTTATAGGAGACTCTATCGTCAGGCACACTGACGTCCCGCTCACCAGGCTGAACAAGGAGAAGGTCATGGTGAGCTGCCTGTCTGGCGCTAGGATCCACCACATAACACAAGCACTCAGGTCACTCCAAGGCAAGTACAAATATGACTCAGTCATTGTCCATGCTGGTGTGAATGACCTGAGACATACCTCCCTGGACTACATGAAAAGAGACATAGAGGAGCTCGCTGAGCATGTAGCCCAGGCCGGTATGACCCTGACCTTGAGTAGCATCTTACCCTCACCAAGAATGATGCCACAATATGAAGACAAGATGATCAATTTCAACAATTGGCTTAAGTATTGGTATCATTCAAAGGGGATCCAATGCCTGTCAGCCTGGGATGACATGCTCGACAAGCCACGATGCTTCTCTAAGGATGGCTTGCACCTGTCACCCCTGGGCTTTCGAATATTGGCAAAGGCTCTTGCCACCCCAATAGTGCCTTTTTTAGGCAAGGCTCAAAAGACAAACCCACCTCCATAGGTATCACAAGGGATAAGAAACTAAGAGTAATGCTACTCAACATCTAAACCTCAAGATGCACACACTCAAAACTCTCCTTAGCATGGAGAACATCGATATCTGTGCAGCAACAGAAACCTGGTTCAAGGCTCCCGAGAGCACCCCTGCACTACCAGGTTATACCTCATACCATGCTTTTCGGCCCCATAACTTGGACCAAACCACAAAAGGTGAGGGAGTATCAATATTTGTCAAAGATACCCACACCTCCAGGTTGGTGGCACAGCACAAAGCATCAGAGACTATCCATGTGCAACTAACAGTGGGTAAAACTGCCTTCCAGTTTATAGCCTGCTACAGACCACCCTCCCAAACCCAGGAAACCTGCCTTCCTGAGAACACTGGAAAATATGAAGGTCTCTCCAAACACCATTATATTGGGTGACTTCAACTACCCAAACATAGACTGGAAGCATTACTCTAGCTCCAACACCATAGCCCAAAGGTTCCTAGAATTTATAAACTCAAATGCTATGGAACAACTTGTTACCACTCCCACAAGAGGGGAAAACATACTGGACCTGATCATCACCAACATGGGGACTCTATGCTCCAGACCAGAAGTGTATCCCTCACTGGTAAGATCAGACCATAAACTAATCTCACTGGATATTCACATCCCGACCCCACCCCCTGCCCAGAAAACCACAGTGAAAAACTTCTCTAAAGCAAATTTCACACTCCTCAAAATCAAGGTGGAATCCTTCAAAGCCCCCGGGCCTGTGGAAAATACGGCCCAGACCACAAAATCCTTTAGAAACACATTCTATGAACACCTTCAGGAATTCATGGATCATGCAATCCCAAATAAAACCAAGACCCAATCCTCCAAAGGCAGACATCCTGTCTGGTGGACCCCAGCCATAAACAAACTATACAATAGAAGGAGGAAGCTACTACATGATAGAGCAAAATCCCAAAAAGGGAAGGTCTCTCTGATCAGTATTAGCAAAAAACTACGGGCACTCATAAAATCATCTAAGGCCAGCTTAGAGAGCAGGACACTAAGGATAATCACAAGGCTGTCTTTAGTTATGTCAGGAACCTGGGTGGGAATTCCCAGATATGCTCAGAATTAGTCCAAAATGACAAAAAATACACCGAACCCACAGACATTGTCAACATCCTAGCTGACAGGTTCAGCGCAAACTTCTCCCCCCTCTTCCCACCAAAAGGGCAAATATCTGTCCCAGCAGTGTGCTGCCCCCACTGACATCTCAGATGCTCAGGTAAGAGCCGCCCTCTCCAAAGCAAAAAACACAGCATCAATAGGACCAGACAGAGTCCCGGGCTGCATCCTACATGAACTCCAAGAAGAGCTAAACCCAAACATAAAACTACTGTTCAATCTCAGCCTTACTACAGGATATGTACCCAAAGAGTGGCGTACAGCAACAGTGGTCCCTCTCCACAAAGGTGGTGCCTCAACAGATCCTGGAAACTATTGCCCCATAAGCCTGACTAGCTTGGTCTGCAAAGCTATGGAAAGGATCATCATGGACCTCATAAATAAAGATATTGGGGACCTAGAGATACTGGATCCTACCCAGTTCGGCTTTGTTAAGGGCAGATCCTGCCTCTTAAACCTGGTCGATTTCTTTGAAACAGTCACCAAGGCCATTGATGAGGGGAAGGTGGTCTACAGAGCCTACCTGGACCTCGCAAAAGCCTTCGATACAATACCCCACTCGGGCATTATAGATAAGCTCACCAGCTTAAATATAAACCCCTATGTCACTAGATGGGTTGCAAACTAGCTCAAGGACAGCACCCACATGGTTAGAATTGCTGGAGCCATGTCAGACTCCAAACCAGTTACAAGTGGTGTCCCACAAGGCTCAGTCCTGGGACCTCTCTTGTTCGGTATATATTTCTCGGAAGTACAGTCCAACATGGAAGGACTGTGGCTGATCAAGTTCGCAGATGACTGCAAACTGGGCGCCATAATCTACTCTCCAGCCGACACAAGCATCCTCCAAAAGGGCTTCATAGAAACAGACAACCGGTGCCAGAGCCATGGCCTCAAGCTAAATGCTAAAAAGTGTATAGTCATCCCCTTTGGCAAAAACAAAGTGCCCACAAATTACCACATAGGTGGTAATCAATTAAGTACGGAAGAAGTAATTAGGGACCTGGGGACCCAAGTTGATAGCAATCTCTCATTTGACAACCACGTGGCCAAAGTGGTTAGAAAAACATTTTATATAGCCCACCTAATCATGAAGGGATTCACATCTAGATCACGGGAGGTCATCGTGCCTCTTTACTCATCCCTCATCAGGCCCATAATTGAGTACAATATCCCCTTTTGGGATGTACCTTACCAGACACCTGCAGCAACTGGAAAGACCCCAAAAGTACCTCACCAAGAGGATCAAAGGGCTCAAACAGATGCCATATGCTGCCCGGTTAAAGAAACTCCATCTCTACTCAGTGGCATACTGCCTGCTCAGAGGTGATCTGTGCATGACGTATAAAGCCATGTCCAACTCGGAATTAATGGACATGCTGCACCTCAGAAAATCCAAATCCGATCGAGCTACGCGCTCGAGAGACTTGAACCTCAGCACTGAAATAAATAGGACATGCTGGAGGGACAGATTCATAACCCAGAGGCTCCCTTCACTCTGGAATAAAATCCCAGTCCAGGTTAGGCAGAGTCCCTCATTGACTCTCTTCAAGAGGAATCTTGATGAGTGGATGGGAGATTGTAGGTTTACCCCGGGTATCACTTCTGTGTCACTGTTAGACAGAGGCACAGTATACTAACCTTGAAAAAGGGCATAGCAAAATTAATTTAAAATGGGTGGCGAAAGCCAAACACACTCTGGCTAGGCTTATAAATGCCCTAGGGCAGATATCCTAGTATGAACCTATGAACCTATGAACCTAACCCTGCCTTCCTGCTTACCTCTATAAGGCAAACCATTACTCATCCCCATTACGTAATGATCTCCTCAGCCCACCAAACTCCTCTGTCCCTCTGATTGGCTAGTTAGACTAAATTCTGAACCAACAGTGTACCCCACTTGGTTTGATACACTCCACCAACGAGTTCTGCCCCTAAAGACATCACCCATGCTTCTCATTACATGATTTGTTACTGTACAAATAGACTCACAATTAACAAAAAGAGATAAGCACACTGGTATAACAAAGTATTGAGGTTTTTCACTTAATAAAAATATAAATACTTGTTTCATAGTAATACCAACTGTAGAATCAGCACTCATCTGTCCGCAGCTTTAGTAAATGCGACTGAATATTTCTTCATGAGTGTGTCTTTGGATTCTTTTACTAAAATTAGTGATTTTATTTAAAATTTTTTACTATGTTTTTACTACTTCTAGTTGTTTCAGATATATCTTTTATGACAACTTAAGTCCCAAAAGTTTTACCTTCCATGTTTATACTTGTTGAATTTTGCGAGGTCCATTGCTGCTTTTCCTGCATTAAGGAGCCTTGACTGTGCAAGCCTTTTGGGGTATGTTAGGAGCCAGTGTGTAAGCTTGTTATTTTATCAGTCTGCAGTTATCAGGGAACTTGGTAAGCCACAAGCCATCTACTTTCACCTGGACTTCCAAGAAATAGATTCCAAACAATAGAGGACCAGCGCAGATCCTTTTAGTATGCCACTGGTAACTGGTCTAATGGTAGAGGTGAAATCCCCATCTTTGACAGTATGGTTCTGTTGTTGAGCCAGTTGGCTACCCATCTAGTGATGTACAGGTTAATCTCCAGCTGGGAGAGTTTATGAATGATACCTGAGTGAGGAGATTGTGTCAAACACCTTGGTTAAGTGAAGATAGGCAGTATGTCCTGTTTTGCCTTCATCCAGGGCTTTGGGGACATTCTCAAAGAAGTCCACCAGGGTCAGTAAGCATGATCTACCCTTAGCAAAGCTAAACTGGGTTGGGTCAAGAGTTTGAAGGTCACCTATGTCCTTGTTGATAAGGTCAATGATGATTTCTTTCCATGGCCTTGCAGTTAAGGCTGGTTAGGCTTATGGGTCTACAGTTCCCAAGGTCGGTTAATGGACCCCCCATTGTGTAAGGGTAAGGGGTTACTGTTGCTGTTCTCCACTGTGCTGGAACAAATCCAGTTCTCAGGCTGAAGTTAAAGAGAGTGCCAAGTGGTTCTGCTTGGTCTTGTTTTAGATTGTTTAGTAAGGAGCCTGATATGTTATCTGGTTCCATAGCAGCTGTGTTTTTGGCATTAGAGAGCACAGATATGACCCACTCTTTAGAAACACTAGGTAGAGGACTGGTGTCAGGTATACATTGGGGTATGGCTGGTGGGAATAAGGGGGGTAAAATTTCCACCAAATCTGTCAGCTAGCAGGTTGGCAATTTTCTCAGGTTCAGTATGAGAAGTACCATCCATTATATGTTCAGCACATAGTTGGGTGCTCCCTTTTAGATTTTGGATGTAGCTAAAGAATGCCTTATGATTATTCTTAGTTAGGAATGCTAATTTAGCATCATAACTAGCTTTAGAGGGCTTTACAAGATATCTGATTCACTTGTTCAAGGTGTGGAGAGTACTCTTCTTCTGCTGAGTAAATTCTTTCTTGTTCATCAGTGCATCAGTTTCTTCCTTTTATTTACACTTGAGGTCTACCAGAGTGTCTTGCTTTTTTGTGAAGATCTGATTTTGATCTAGTCAGCTACAGCTAAGTCTACAGCTACAGCTAAGTCTATACGGTTGTTTAGGTGGGTTATACAGGGCATCTGCATAGGAATCATTGTTGGCTGTGTTAGGAGGGCATTTGAAACTTTTTATATCATTGCCTAGTAGGCTGCAGCTTGCACTGGAGAAAATGTTCAGTATTATTGCTGCTGTGGGGGTGTCAGTTCTGACCGTTACTTCAAACAAGACATATTTATTGTCTAACCTTACTGGGGTGGGTAAATTATAGGGGCAGTGCAGTGACCCCCATGTTGGTGAATACTAAGTCTAGGACAGTTAAGCACCTTGTGGGGGTGAAGACTAGTTGTTGCAGGGCATTTGTACTGACAAAGTCCAGGAACCTCAGTGCGAGCATGTTTGTGCTTAAGTATTATATCTCGTCAAATCAATGGAAGGATAGTTGAAATCACCCACTACCAAAGTGTTTGGCTGTGTAATGAGTGACTCTAGTAAGTCCAAGGCAGTGTGCTTCTCCTGGTTCATGATGGGGGACCTGTAGCTAGCAGTGATGTGGTAGGGTGTGCTTCTCTTGGTTCATGATGGGGGACCTGCAGCTAGCAGTGATGTGGTAGGGTGTGCTTCTCCTGGTTCATGGTGGGGGACCTGTAGCTACCAATGATGTGGTAGGGTGTGCTTCTCTTGGTTCATGATGGGGGACCTGTAGCTAGCAATGATGTGGTAGGGTGTGCTTCTCTTGATTCATGATGGGGGACCTGTAGCTAGCAGTGATGTGATAGGGTGTGCTTCTCTTGGTTCATGATGGGGGACCTGCAGCTAACAGTGATATGGTAGGGTGTGCTTCTCCTGGTTCATGATGGGGGACCTGTAGCTAGCAGTGATGTGGTAGGGTGTGCTTCTCTTGGTTCATGATGGGGGACCTGCAGCTAGCAGTGATGTGGTAGGGTGTGCTTCTCCTGGTTCATGGTGGGGATCCTGTAGCTACCAATGATGTGGTAAGGTGTGCTTCTCTTGGTTCATGATGGGGGACCTGTAGCTAGCAGTGATGTGGTAGGGTGTGCTTCTCTTGGTTCATGATGGGGACCTGCAGCTAACAGTGATGTGGTAGGGTGTGCTTCTCTTGGTTCATGATGGGGGACCTGTAGCTAGCAGTGATGTGGTAGGGTGTGCTTCTCTTGGTTCATGATGGGGGACCTGCATCTAACAGTGATGTGGTAGGGTGTGCTTCTCTTGATTCATGATGGGGGACCTGTAGCTAGCAGTGATGTGGTAGGGTGCTTTACTTCTAGTTAGTTGGACCTGGAGTAGTTCAAGAGAGTCATACTGATTAACCAGTCTGAAGGTGTATTTGGCTTTAATGAAGATGGATATACCTCCACCTTTGGTTCTTTCACACTAATTTTGGGGTCAGAACGTGTGGAAAGCATTGTAGCCTTGCATGACCAGGGTGCTGTCTCCAGCCTTCAACCATGCTTCAGTGACTGCACATACATCAGCATCTTCCAAAGTGATGAGTGCTTCCGGCCATGCAGTTTCCTGTTTAGACTCCTAGCATCAAGTGGCATAACCCTGAGTTTGTCTCAAGTGGATTTTTTTATGCTGAAAATTTTGTTGCTTTGACATTGTCTAAAAAAGGTATTATGGGGGAGGCAAGCACCATTGCCAATATCCAAAAGCCTAGAGGAGACAGGTGAAGACCATCTCTGGCAAAGCAGTATGGTCTGTCAGCCATGTCTTCCCAGGCTGACAGATGCTGAATCTCCCTGGATTGACAACAGAAGCTAAGTCAGTTGTTGAAGTCAGTCATTTTTGTCTATATTATTGGCACCATCCTGAATGAAGGTAGAATGCTGCTTAGGGTTAGGGATATACCTATCTGGAACACATAATCTGAGAGTTCAGTCATGTATCTCTTCATATAGTCCAGAGAGGTACATCTCAAGTCATTCACCCCAACATGTACTATGGCAGAGTCATAGCAGTAATTTTTGAGTGACTTGACTGCATGCATGATTTGACGGATCCTGCACCTGACAAGCAGCTGACCATGACCTTCCCCTTCTCCATCCTGGTGATGGGGACATCTGTGTGTCTCACAATGGAGTCACCTATGACCAGGACATTTGGTTTTGAGTTGTTTTGCCTTTCAGACTTATCTGTTGAGACAATGGTGTGTGTGCTGTTATGTGCAGAGGATTCTATTTGCTTTGAAGTGTGTGCAAATGGTTTGCACTAGGAAAGTATCTGATCTTTCAGTAGGCTTGTGTGGAGTACCTCCACATATGTGGGTTTATGTGTTGTGACCTTGTTTTGTGTGAGAGGTGATGTGTGTGTGCTGACAATCTGTTTGATGTCTGGTTTGTTGTTACGTGAGAGAATTGATCCAAAATTCATAATGTAATTACATCTCTCACATATTGTATTTGTTTCTTTCAGGAGTAAGTTGTTGTCAATATAAATGAGACAATTACTATATTGCCTCAAGATGCAAATGTCAATCAGGCTGTCCAGAGAAATGTTTGGAAACTGACTGTCCATTATGGCAGTTTACCATAACTACTGTTGGGAAATGGGCTGGTTTGACCAGATTTTGCTCTAGGATTTACAAAGGGGCTTATTCTATTGTAGGCTAGGGGTGAAAACTATGGCAATGCTTATCAATGTACAACTTAGTTTCACACAATGCAGCAGGGAAGCTTGGGAGGGTTCACTAACAGATGGCTAAGAGAAAATTGTCTTTCAAGGCGTTTGCATTTATACAGGGCACCACTGAACTCTGATGAGCGGCATTCAGCTTCTTGCAAATGCAAGACTTAAGTACAGGTGAAATTAAACACTTTTAAGCTAAGCAACCAATGGGAAAGCACACAATGAGCTTTCCTCCAGTAATCTCCAACTTGGTTGAGGCTCAGACGTCTGCCACAAGGGTGCAGGCAGGGCCCTCCTAATATAAGATGTATGGAAGAGTGCTCAAGTGTAACAATACAGTCTAGATTCAGTAGATCTGAATCTAGTCTATGCTATGTACTGGCTACCTAAAGTAACAGAACAGCTTTTTTAAAGTGCAGAAAAATACAGTAGAAATCAGCAAAATGAGAAACTACAGACAGCAAAGTGCAAAGAAAACTCAAAAGGTACTTATTTTTTCAATTTTAAAAGTGGATGTTTAGGATTTCAGCAGAAGCTCTCCAGACCTCTGGCAAAAGTCACCAAACATAGAGCAGCTCAACTTAGATGACCTGCGGTGGTACTGCCCTCTACACAAACTGGCATCTCTTTGAGCAGCTGTGAACAGTGGGAGACTATGGAGAGTATTTCCTATACAGGATTTTAAACTGAAAAGGTTTGCTTATATACAAGGCACAGGAAACTGTGTATATACCAGCAGGATGAAAGACTATTACACAGTTAATCCTTCAGGCCAATCAGACAGGCCAAAGAGACATTGGGAACCTCCAAACACTGGACCCTACCAAGTTTGGCTTTGTTAAGGGCAGATCATGCCTCCTAAACCTGGTGGACTTGTTTGAGACAGTTACCAAGGCTATAGATGAGGGAAAGGTGGTCCACACAGCCTACCTAGACCTCGCAAAGGCCTTCGACACCATTCCCCACTCAGGTATTATAGACAAGCTCACCAGCCTTAACATAAACCCCTACATCACGAGATGGGTTGCCAACTGGCTCACGGATAGAACCCACATGGTAAGAGTTGTGGGAGCTAAGTCTGACTCTAAACTAGTTACAAGAGGCATTCTGCAGGGCTCAGTCCTAGGACCCCTCCTGTTCTGCATATACTTCTCAGAGGTACAGGCAAGCACAGGAGAACTATGGTTGACCAAATTCACAGACGACTGCAAACTAGGGGCTATAATTGACTCTCCAGCTGACACAGACATCCTCCAAAAGGGTCTCACTGAGACAGATACCTGGTGTCAAAACCATGGCCTCAAGCTAAATGCCAAAAAGTGCATAGTCATCCCCTTTGGAAAAAAACAAAGTACCCACAAACTACCACATAGGTGGTAGCCCCCTAAATACAGAAGACGTAATAATTGATCTGGGGACCCAAGTAGATAGTAACCTCTCCTTTGATAATCACATTGCCAAAGTGGTTAGAAAATCCTTCTATGTGGCCCACCTAATCACAAAAGGGTTTGCATCCAGATCAAAAGAGGTCATTGGGCCCTCTACGAATCACTTATTAGATCCATCATACAGTACAATGCCCCATTTGTGATGTACCTTACAAGACACCTGCAGCAACTGGAAAGACAACAGAAATACCTTACCAAGGGGATCACTGGCCTCAAGCAGATGCTCCATGCAGCTCGACTGAAGAAACTCCAGCTGTACTCGGTTGCATACTGCCTACTCAGAGGTGATCTCTGCATGACATACAAGGCCATGTCCAACCCAGAATTGATGGACATGCTCCACCTAAAGGAAACAATATCCCCTCGAGCCACACGCTCCTGGGATCTAAACCTCACCACAACAATAAATAGGACATGCTGGAGGGATAGATTCCTGTCCCAGAGACTTCCCATGCTCTGGAACAAGATTCCCAGGCAGAGCTCCTCGCTAACCCTCTTCAAAAGAAACCTTGACGAGTGGATGGGAAACAGAAAGTTTACCCAGGGATCACTTCAATGGATCTGCTGGACAGAGGCACAGGGAACTAATTTAAGGGGGTGGCAAAAGCCAATACATTTCAGCTAGGCTTATAAATGCCTTCGGGCAGATAGCCTAGTACCTACCTATGAACCTATGAATCTATGAAGATAAAAACACAATAAACTTTAAACCAGCTGTTTCCCACTTGGATGGTTTGAATTCAGCTCTGTTCCCACCAGAGTGCAAAAGACCCCTCCTAATGTAAAACAAACTGGTTTTGAACTCAAGTGCAGTAACAGATGCTTTACAAAATTCTGCTGTATCAGGAATCCTTGGAAATAAGTTCAGCAATCCTGAGAAATGATCAACAGAATACGGAAAATAAGTGCACAACATAAGAGAATATTTTGGCAGACTCAGGAGAACTTTGACAAACTCAGAACAGCTTTTTCAGTACCAAAGGTGGATAGGGAATATGAGAATATTATTTTAATAGCAATACAGTAACAAACAGATGGTGTTTTTTAGCAAGTGCAGGCTGAAAAACAGTGATAGATTCAACAAAATCAATAAACGCAATACAAGTGTATTATGAAACACATGAGGGTCAAAGCATGCTACTGCTGGTGGAAACATGGCATATGGAAACAGTTTTGAATCAATAAGTTTCATTTGATGACACAAAAGGGGGTGCGAAGAGATGGATACTTGGTAAAAGGAATGCACATACAGACATACTAAGAGATTAGTTTGTGTTTCATTTCTGCATATATTTGTGTTGCATTACTCTTGTTTTGTCATCATAATTACTCAGGCAAAAGTTGTAGAAGACAGAGTGGGAGCAAGCAGATTAATACAGCATTGAGATAACAGTGTGTTAAGAAAATGCATAACCAACACTTACATACAAAAGAGTCATACAAAACATTCAAAAACAGCTTGGCATACATAACAGTTCAAGCCCTGAAAGTATTCCAAAAAAGCTAGGGACCTGAATATTATGTGAGCACACCATATATAAACTCCCAAACTTCAAATCCAACGAGATTGTAGCAAAGGAGAATGCATGTATTAGTCTTCATTGCAATAATCACAATTATAAAATCCCATAATGTGCATATAACATCCAGTAGTCTCATAAATATAGGACAATAAATAGTGATGATAAAGAAGTGGGAACAAATAGAGAAATGGAGACATGGATACAGCCAGACAAAGACTATTACATTCTTCTTGAGCATTTTTTAACATCTTTGGGGTGTGTTACTGTTATGTTTTACCTGACAAATAATCTGTCATGCTATGTACAATCAAGTGTTTCCAATGGGGAGCCAGCAGGGGTTGAAAAGCAGAAACATGATTAAGACACAAGCAGGATAATGGTGGGTTACTAACATAAGCAGACAGCACTAACACACACAATAGGAATATGAATAAACATTCACATATTTCTGTATTTCAGTCCCTGACACTATGCCAAAAAGCATTTTGCAGACATGTCAAAACAGCACATGGGAAATGTTACTTCACAACCTTAATTTTACTGTTTGAAGGGACAGTCACAAAAAGAATGAAGCAAGGGAGAATGTAGGCATCAGGCTTCATCACAGTACTGATAATTTCAACATTACATAATGTGTACATTACAGCCAGCAGTATAATAAATAATCCAATGTAGAACAGAGATGTGTTACCTTAGGGCGTTATGTGTAATGATTTGGTCATTTGTCATGAAGCCAGGAATTCTTGGGTAACATACTTTCTAACAATATTTGCAATTAGAACACCCTACATGGTGTACATTCAACTCTTCAGCCTGTTCAGCTGAAGATTAGCTTGACTGTACATACTGCAGTGATGCTAAACACAGTAGCTCAAATGGCACCACAGTAATGCAGCCAAAGATAAAAACTCACAAGTTTTTGCCATAGAACATGGAACACAATTCACTGTCACTCAGCATTTGTTGCAGAATGCCAACCTCTGGGCAAATGCTCTGGACAAAAAGTTAAGGTTTTTCATGGGCCATTTCTTGACATGTGTGTAGTGTGTGATTCTATTTTTTGACCAAATGAAATGTGTGAAAAAGGGGTAGATAGGATGATGGTGAGAAATGTGGGTAAGCAGAGGTTAGGACACAGGGGAAAGAATACAGGAATTTGAAAGATGGTGATGGGAGAGCACCCTATCTATCCACTTCTTCAGAACATAAATGTAGAATTATACTAAGAATGTAATGACTAGTTAGTCACCACACCAAAGATGGGTGACAATAACAGAATAACGTATAACCAATTTGATCAAATCAAGTGTGACACATGAGTGAAGCAGATAGCTATGTATGGAACGTAAATGTTTTTTTTTTTGGAGAGAGAGGAATGGTGATGAACACAAAAGGTTGGGGGAAACCATGACTGGGATAGGTAGGGGATATCAGAGGCACATCCATGTGCAGCATGAGGACAGTGAGAATCAAGTCCTCACCCTCAGAGTTGCCATCACTGCCTTCTGTGTCAGTTTCCTGGGTCAGTGCTGAACATGGCATTGATTTTGTAATATGATGTAGGACCATTTCAACCCTGCCAATCTGAGCACTGAGGACCCTCTCCATTATACCTTCCGCCAGCCCTGTCTGCTCCTGATGGGTGACAAAATCACCACCTCTACTAGTACTGCTCTCAGAAGGTACCACTTGACCAGCAACTGGGGCAGAGCTACCTGAAGCAGGTGAAGCAGATAAGGCAGGATTTGTGGAGGCAACACTGACAGGTTATGGTCCAGATGTAATGAGTGGCAGTACTGTCTGTGGTGATGTTGCTGCTGAGATATGGAAGGCCAAACGGCAGAGGTCAGTGTAGCTCCCTGTGCTGATTGTTATTTTTTTCAGCAGCAATGAATTAAACTTAAAAAAAAAAAAATATATATATATATATATATATATATATATATATATATATATATAAAATCTAATAAAAATAAATAAATAAATAATTAAATAAAATATAGAGAGATGGGGTAGACAAAAAAGAGAGAATCGGATCAATGGGTATGTCACATTGCTTTTTTTCAATGCATAAACTAATATATGAAATAAATATACTCACCTTTGCACAAATATGATAGAAAAGTATTACTGTATCATAAGATCAAGCAATCATACTGGTGTGATATGACAAACAAAATCATATCCTTGAATATGTCATATGAGATATATTCTTTCAAAGTTAATGACTGCATTTTCAAAAAAAATATTGCTAATGTCATGCAGTATTACAGTTAATACCTTATAAATAAGTATCCTGTAAAATATCTACTGTTTGTTTCTGAGTACTGAACCATGTCTGTTTCTGGGTATTGAACCCACTCATAATTAAGCTAATGCACTCATTGCCTAATGTGGTAACCAAGAGCTATTCGAGCAGGAATGTATGGTTGATACAAAAGCTAAGGTATACTTGCACAAGATGATATGGCATGATGGACTGAAAATACTTCTCTGCCTTACATTCAGACCTGATGCATACTTATCCCATGCCTCTCTGAGGGATGTTAGTCTCTCTTAATGTGCCTCACAGTTTCTGCTATCTCTGCTGCAACTGCACAGTAGAAAAAAGAAAAGAAAAAAAGTTGCATGAAATGTAAAGAATAACTGCATTGACTGGATAATTAATGCCATATCATAGACAAGTGTTGGTTCAGTATACTTACACAACTGAGAGGTATTTTAGTCTTAAATTCATCCTCCTATCAGCTGAGGAGGTTCTGCTTGTGCCTTTTCATCTCGATGTAGTGGAGATGACATTACTCCCCAGTGCATAGAATGCCAATTGTACTGAAGACAGCCTTGGCCAAGCTATTCCAAGCCTTAGTCTTAAATTGTGACCCAGTATAATACCCCCACACCAATTTTAGTGCTTCATGAGGAGTGCCATGAAAATCCTGGGCCTCAACACCCCACCTTTGTGCTTTAAATAGAACACTACCTTCACCAGCCATGTCTGTAGAAGTCAAGTAAAAAGTACATGTCTGAACTGGCACCCAGTTCAGATCTTATTTGTAACAGCTTGTGCACAAAGACATACAGCCTCACCAGCTGCATTTGTACAATTGAAGGCATAACAATGGCTTGGCAAATACAAATGTTTACATCAAAAAGTAAAGAAGGTGTGAAATATGGCAGTGAGATTTGGCCATGTGTGATACTGAAACTAATGATGGATATTCCAGTGTTAAATACTGAAATGCTTTATGGTGGTGGTAATAATCATGGCTGGTTTGAGGATAAGTTGTATGACTTGTGACATAATGGGCTGCTAGGACATGCACACTGGTAAGATTGAATACTACCACCTGGGAATCAAACCCATAAGAAAAAAAATAAAAATGTTAAACTTTGCTTATTAACTATCAGTTTCACTGGATAATTTACATTTTAATATGGTAGACTAATTTAAGAATGAATGGAGATATACTTCAGAGACGCCTGTATTTCTGTGACTTTACTTAGTCATGGGACTGCATTGCTATGTAAAATGCAGTACTTGGTGCTTGTAAAGACAATTCAGAAACATGAAGTTGCATAACCTTTATAACACTTGATGGGTTAGGTTACACGCGACATAAACACATTCTTACAAAATGTGATAATGAATAATGCATAACAATTATAAAAAATATACAGATCATACCTATGTATGTACATTCTATATTAAATATCATCACTGTCATGTTTAACATAATTTACACGCATTATATTTGGCTTCTATAATGGTACATTTGTTGCAATAAACATAGTTATGATACTCATTTGTACTCATTGTTACATTCCTAATCAAAATGTATGTAAATATGTATTCAGAGCCTCTCTGTAAAATTAACTGTAAACAGGATTCAAGCCCTGCATTAGCTGTTATCTTTCTCCAAGCTCACTGCACTTTCATTTTGTGCCATAAAGAGAGTTGTCTAGCAGGTGCATTTTTTTCACTGAGTTCTATCAGCTACATGCCAGTGCCAAGCTCATTTGGGCTACAAAAGGTGTCCAAAATTAAAATTTTCACTTTTTTCCTTAGGAAGTGAACCATTTTTGCATGCTGCTCAGGGAAGTGTAAATGCAAAAGGCATTAAAAAGGAAATAAATGTATTGCAGAGTAACCCATTTAGTGGATATTTGTAACAAGGAACACAGCAGTTATAGCATTAACATGACACATTCATTCTTTCTACATCTGCTTGCGACATCACAGCAGTTAGACTACACATCATCAAAATTTCACGCAATGGGAATTACTCAGAAAGGGGACACAGAGAATGATAGGCAGTCATTTTTTGTCAGAGTACAAACAATTACTCATGACATCAACATTTACAATGTATTTTATAACCCTCATGATGCATAATTATGAGATATGGACAAGTTCTCCAGCATATATGACGTGTCCACATTACTTGTTTTACTGCTTTTGTGTTAGCATACTCTACAAAATGTCATAAGTCACAACATTCATAAAATATATTATTATTAATGAGAAGAGGTGAATTTATAAAAGCAACACCTTTAGAACATCAATTCACAGGGACTGAAGGCAATGGTTTTATCATGTACACATACATTAGCCTGTTCATTTTATATAAAAAATATCTGTAAACTAGATTTGAACCCATCATTATGTAGTCCCATTCTCTAAGCTGTGTTCACTTTCACCTTGTGCCATGGGTTATAGTCAGCTGACAGGTGGAATTTATTCACTGTGTACTATCCAGAGTGCTGATGGTAATGCATGGGCACCATGCTCGTTTGCACTATAAAAGGTGTCCCAAAATAAAGCTTTCACTTTTTTTTTCCTCAGGAAGTGAACTTTTGTTCACTGTTAGGGACTGCTGTCAGTCAAGAGTGTGCAATGCCAAATGGCATGCGAATGATGAAGAGAAAATAAAAAATAATTAAATATTTTTTAGAGGAAACAATGTGAAACAAGTAGTTAAAATGTACAATTGTGATATTTCATCAACTTTGTTGTCTTACAACATATGCTTCTTAAATATCAGTATGTTCACACAAACAACACCCTATATGGATTTGAGACTCATGACATCAGGCCATTCACAACACACAGGTGAGATTCATAGGTTCATAGGTTCATAGGTAGGTAATAGGCTATCAACCCTGGGGCCTATACAAGCCCAGCCAAAAAGGTACCCTGGATTTTGCCACCCAAGAAAATTATTTTCCTGTGCCACTGTCGAGCAGAGCCACAGAGGAGATCCCCATGGTGAATTTCCTATTTCCCATCCAATCATCAAGATTTTTCTTGAAGAGTGCTAATGAGGAGCTTTATTTGATATAGATAAGTAGTTTATTCCAGAGTATGGAAAGTCTCTGGGACAGGAATCTATCCCTCCGGCATGTTCTGTTTATTGTGGTGACAAGGTTTAGGTCCCTACAGCGTGTAGCTCGGAGGGTCTGGGATTTCTTTAAGTGGAGCATGTCCAACAACTCTGGGTTTGACATAGCTTTGTATGTTAGGCAGAGATCACCTCTAAGTAGGCGATATGCGATGGAGTAAAGCTGGAGTTTTTTGAGACAGTCTGCGTATGGGCATCTGTTTGAGGCCAGTCATCCTCTTTGTGAGGTATTTCTGCAGCCTTTCCACTTGTTGTAGATGTCTTGTGAGGTACATACCAAAAGGGGCATTTTACATTGACATTACATTATCAGTATTCGCCACAGACACATATGTATACTGTGAAAAATGTGGGTTACATATACTCAATATGTGACATAGCATCAACAGACATTACAAGTGAAACAGAACCAAGTTCTGAAAGTTGTCCTATGTGATATGTAATTAGATGTGTGGATGACTGGAATATTGGCAGCAGTTAGGCAAATCTTTCATCATACAATATAAAATCAAAATTAGCAACACTGCATGTCGTTTCTTCTGTTTATTTTGTATGTATCAATCCTTTATCTATGCTTTTATAACAAGACTACTATGTGATTTTCCTTGCTTTTGATATATGTTTCAATGAGTATTCCTTAGAAATGCAGGCACATTTTACTCAGAGACATAAAGCCAGTTAATAAGCAATTCATACAAATGTTAGAAATGTTGCTCACCTAAGTCTGTCAATGTACTCACAGGCTTTCTTTTAAATGTCTTCTCCCTGACAAACCCTTTGTAACTGTACCTCAAAGAGAACTGACTGTGAAACCCTGATTGTTCCTGCAGCCAGACTAATCATTCCCACCTGCAAGCCCTTAGCAGTTAACACTTCTCAATGCTCATCCTTGCACTTCTAAGCTGTGTGCATGAAATCATGTAGATCCTAATACCATATTTTCTTGCCTTGCATTCAGTGCAGATTGTGGAATTCATGAATGCTAATAAGTTCATGACTCAATTTGTATATTAACAGTGCTGAAAGGACTAAATCTGCACTATATAAAGGCAATTGTGTAGGCAAGAAGCTTATATCATAGTAGGGGACACTGTTTAAATAAAGAGAACTCAATACAGCTGTTTGCTTTAAAACTTCTTTCGAGTTTAACAGTGGACTTGCTGCAAAAGTATGTTGCTGTTTGTTTACAAACAGATATATTTTAACCTTACTGATGGACTGCATTTCACAGTACACTTATTGGTTTACTGTCTGTATTTTTCTCACTAGCTGTTGACACAGCCATGTATATCAGTTATTTCTTGACTAATAGAAATGTTTCTAAAGAAAGTTATCTGACATTTAATCCAAAATTTAATCTGGGAATCTGACCAGTTTATTTATTATCAAGATCGGGGGGGGGGGGTTTGCATTATTAACAGAAAAAATGTTAAGCCTGTGTTGTATACCTGCCTGCCCTCAACAGTAGTGGATATCCCACAAAAGTTTTATTCATTTTTCCTTGAAATGTATACACTATTATGGCTAATGCCACAATGTATTACAGAGTTACACAAATATTATTCATGCTAGCAATCTTATTGAAATGTCTTACTTCGCCTGGAGGGGGGAAATCTGTATTAGGTTGTATGTGCGCATATGATATTGCACTTTTTTCATTCCTTTTTTTGGGCATGATGAATGGATGCAGTCATTGATATTTGTTTTAATAATCATTTTTAGGTTGTTTTTTTCCTTTTATACTTTCTGTCATACAGGACTATGGCACCCAATACATCTACACCCATAAACTGCAATACAGTGATGCTAAGAATGCAGTGATCATTCAGACACTACATCAGCATGGGTCATTCTTGTTAGAGAGAGACAGAGGTGACAAGCCCTCCCATGACTGCATTTGGGAGAAGGTGGTTAATGATGTCAGTTTGGACAGAGGTCATGTAAGTACATATTCAAAGTAAGACAAAGGACTATATGATCACGCAGGTGAGACATAGGGCAGCTGCAATTGCTGGAAGCATATGGCTATGGGGGGGGGGACCACTTACCAAACCATTTCTAATTGAGACAGAGTAGTTCCTGTCCACCATCAGAGATCCAGGCAGCTTAGCACAGGGATCACAAAGAATCATTGATGATATGGCTGTCATAGAAGACTCAAGTGTGTCTATTGCAGAACTTCCAGGTATGTAATATAATTAAATAATTCTCACTATACATATATATATATATATATATATATATATATATATATATATATATACATATATATATATATACATATATACACACACACATATATATATATATATATATATATATATGTCATGTGTTATATGTGTGTGTGTGTGTGTGTGTGTGTGTGTGTGTGTGTGTGTATATATATATATATATATACATATATATATCTATACAGGGCCATATATAGATATATATATATATATATATATATATATATATATATATATATATATATATATATATAGATATATATATATATATATATATATATATATACAGCCAGCAAGAAGGGATGAATAGAAGAGACACTGAGGGAGAAAGAGAAGCGGGGGGAGTCAAATGGGCAGTAAACTTTTGTATGAGATGTGTCTTATTCTGCAGTTGTAAAGGGAATAGTTTTCTGTTTCTTGTCATTTATTTTGTGATGCTGTCATCAATGTGTCATCTCACACACCAATTTCCCAATTTTTACAACCACCTACACATGTTAAGCACATTTGTTGCATTCTTATTGATGTGCATAAGGTAGATGCATGTGTAACAGAAAGTCATTTGCTTTTCATTCCATTAGCATCTCTTAATTTTGAATATATGTTTCACATAATGAAAGTCTGATAATTTTATTATTCTATTTCTTTCATTGATGTGTGGATTACTTATCATAGGTGGCCCTGCCAGTGGCACTATGGAACTACTACATCCTGATGTCAGAGTATTGGCAATCTGTGATGATGATGGTGCCAATAAAGAAGTACAGTCTGGGAGTGCAGAGGCTCAGTCTGATACTGAGGTTGCACTTCCATCATCACTTGCCCCTATTTCAGACACAGCCAGTATGTCTATGCATACCCATAATGCAGATACCTCAGACATAAAACAGGCTGAGGGTGACATAGTTGAACTAGTTGATTCTTCCCACAGCCATCATGAGGGTGAAGTACTATACAGGTGAGTGGTAGAGGTGCTCGGAGGAAGCTTGCTGCCACCATACTTGTGATGTTGGTGTGTCAGAATGTATGTGTAGGGCCATCACAGAGACACAGGCACTTTTCACCAGGGCCTCAGAAGAGATAATGCAAGGACTAAACATTATGTATTCTGAATTGTGGGACTGCCTGAACTGCGCAGTTGACTCCTTAGACAAGATGAATCATACACTGGATTAGGCAGCGTCTGTAATTCTCTAATGGAACATGTGCTGGGGGAGGCACATAATTTGGTGCTAAATGATGTGGTCAAGCAAGACCCTGCTTCTGTAGTGACACTTCTTCCACTGCTCCATCAGTGATCACAATGTCCGCACTCAGACACGGTAAGCCATGTGGTCATGGTCTAGGACATAGTCATACTGACAGCTCATCCAGTACACATTGCTCATGTTCAGGCAGCACCTAAATTCCAGTCAGGGCCATGGAATTATCAATGCAACTCCTGTCAAAGGTAATTTTTGTGGTCTAGGATGACTATGCTGAACTGACTACCACACACAACTCACAGCTGTCCAAGATACCAGAAGATAGTGATAGCACAGTACTTGATTCTGTTCTTGCAGATACACACACATGCATTCAACAAATACTTGCCCATACCACCACACACACACACACACACACACACACACACACACACACACACACACACACACACACACACACACACACACACACACACACACACACACACACACACACACACAAAATCTAAGCAGTACTGTTGACTGCTATACATATCTTGCTACTGGTCCTGACAGTTGGATACTTAAGGAATACATTTTTATTTTACTTAAACACACTTACTTCTTTGGTGTCAGGCTTCCTATCCTTTACCCCCATGCAAGTGATAATGACAGTGCTCTGCCCTTTCTACATTGCTTTATGATTTTGGGTTGCATATGTGTCTGATGCACAGAGTAGGGAGCTAATGCTTCCTCAGAAGCTTGCTTTTAAATGTAATTTAATGTAACTAAATTAATATAATGTATAAATATTTTATACATATAAATATATTACATTATTAATATATTATGTATATTTAATTTATTATGTATTTTTCTATATTCTTAAAATGTTTATATTCAATTGATTATGTAATTTAATGTAATCAATTTGAATGTATTACTGCAGAAATATTTTTATTTATCATTCCTATCCAGTTGTTTATGATTGTTTATGTAATTGTTGACACTTACTGTATTTCTGTTAGTAGATGTTTATTGCTTGTTGTTTTACTTGTGCAAATGATGCTACCATTCACATGCTCACTGGTTTATATACAGTGGACAACTGAAATGCTTGATTTTACATTTAGAAGGTGTGGTCTGCACTCTTGTGGGAGAAGAGGGTAGATTCTGGCCTTCTGAGCTGGGAGTTTCTGGTTAAAAGCTTATTGTGCCTGCTTATTTGTACTGTTCCTTTCTGAAATTGGTATGCCTTGTTTGCTGTAGCATAGACTAAATTCAGACCTGCTGAATCTAGCTTTGTTGGTATAGCCTGAGCACTAATCCAGATGATCATTTTTTGGAGAAGGTTCCCGTGCACCCTAGTGGAAGGAGTGGGCAGTTAGAACATGTCTGATCGAAGATTACTGGAATGGAGCTCAGTTTTTATCTTTTTATTGCTTAATTGGTTAATTTGTTAAAATCAGTTTGCTCATTTGCTACTGTTATATGAAAAAAAATACACTTTATGCACCGCCGCTTAGCTAGAGTTAAACTATTTCTGGCGTCATAAAGTCTGGCCTTCAAATTTTCCATTAGAACTACCTAGTTTTTTTAGTTTTAGCACACAAATCTATTTCTTTGAGCTCAGCACATGTTCAGAACTCATTGTAAGCACTAAATAAGCTACAAATTACTACAGCACTCAACTTTCCTCACTTATCTAGAGGAAAACAATTTTTAGTACTTAATAAATAAGCACCTATCCAGGTATGTCTAAGGGTCAGCTCCCAGTGTTTTCTCCTGTCTACCTGATGAATCTGAGCATCTTGAGGCAATGCAACAATCACCTCTTGTACATGGACAACCCTCTCCTCCTACCACTAAACACTACAACCTGTGAGAGATGCACTTATATAGCCAAACTGGAAGCAAAGCTCTCTTCACCCAAGACTGGACTAGACAGTCAAGAGAAGAAGGTAAACACTTGCACCACACCACACTCATCACATAGTCCCTCAAGACCTACACCACCAAAACACACACATAGTTCAAACAGAAAACACACCTACATTCATGGAGTCTCTCAATAAAAATCTGCTCAAGCAACAGAGACCTCCAAAGCAGAAACGCAAACAACCTCCACCCCCCAACACAACCCAAATGACACATAGCCCACAAACTCAGTGTGCCACTCAACCACAGTCCATAAGGCATAACAACGTACCCGCCACGCTAGTCATAGGTGACTCTTTAGTCAGGCACACTGATGTTCCATTCACCAGGCTAAACAAGGAAAGAGTTACTGTCACCTGCCTGTTGGGCGCCAGGGTCTGCCACATAATGCATGCACTCAGGTCACTCCACAACAAGTACAAATATGACTCTGTCATTGTCCATGTTGGTGTGAATGACCTGAGATGTACCTCCCTGGACTACATGAAAAGAGACATGGAGGAGCTCTCCGATTTTGTAGCCCAGGGAGGTATGACCCTAGCCCTGAGTAGCATCCTGCCATCACCCAGAATAATACCACAGTACAAGGACAAAATGATTGACTTCAACATTTGGCTAAGCTTCTGATGTCATTCTAAGGGGATTCAGTATCTGTCTGCTTGGGATGACATGATCAACAGACCACGATGCTTTGTCAGAGATGGCTGGCGCCTGTCACCCTTGGGATTCTGGATACTGGCTAAGGCTCTTGCCACCCCTATAGTGCCTTTTTTAGCCAAGGTTCAAATGACAAATTCATCACCATAACAGGTACATGCAAGCAAAATCTGAGGGTAATGCTATGCAATGCTAGAAGTCTAAACCTCAAAATGCACTCACTCAAGGCACTCCTTAAAATGGAGAACATCGACATCTGTGCAGTGACAGAGACCTGGTTCAAGGCTCCAGATAGCACCCCTGCATTACCAGGCTATAATTTATACCACACCTTTCGGCCACCTAACCTGGACTGAACCACTAAAGGTGGAGGCTTGTCCATATTCATTAAGGATATCCACACCTCCAGGCTACTTGCTCAGCATAATGCATCCAAGATTATCCAAGTGCAACTAACTCTGGGCAAGACCGCAATCCAAATTGTAGCTTGCAACAGATCCCCCACCATGCCCCAGGATTCCCACTCCTCATTTCTTGATACACTGGAAAGTATTAGGGTACAACCCAACACCCTAATAATGGGCGATTTCAACTACCCCACCATTAAGTGGGAAAACTACTCATGTACCAGTTATTTTGCTCAATGTTTTCTGGAATTCATAAATTCCAATGCCTTGGATAAACTTATCCACACCCTCACCAGGGGCAGCAATATCCTAGGCCTGGTCATTACCAACATGGGTGACCAGTGTTCAACACCAGAGGTCAATTCCTTGTTGGTCAGATCTGACCGCAAACTAATCACCCTAGACATCTACATCCCACCCCTACCCCCCATTAGGGAAACCACTCTAAAAGATTTCTCCAAAGCCAACTTCACACTTCTTAAGACAGAAGTGGCAAACTTCACGACACCCATGCAGATGGACAATAGAAGTACAACTGCTGAATCCTGCACAAATGCACTTTATAAGCATTTACACAAGTGCATGGATTGTGCTATCCCTAACAGAACCAAGATGCTATCCTCCAAACAAAAGAAACCAGTCTGGTGGTCCCCTGCCATAAACAAACTCTACAACAGAAGAAAGAAACTGTTGCAAAAATGAATCAAATCTCATGATTGGAGGAAGTCCCTGGTCAGCCTCAGTAAGAAGCTGAGATCCCTCATAAAATCCTCCAAAGCTACTTACGAAAACAAAATAACCACTGATTCGAAAGACAAACACATAGCATTCTATAGTTATGTCAAGAATCTCAATGGCAACACTCAGATCTACTCTGAGTTACAACACAATGGCACTAAATATACAGAACCAACTGATAATGCCAACATCCTGGCAGATAGGGTCAGAGCTAACTTTACACCCCCCCCTCACCCCCTAAAGGGCCCATCTCCATAATGGAAGAATGCAAAGTTCCTGTAATCACGGCTGCACAGGTAAAAACCACACTCTCTAAAGCCAAGAACACAGCATCTATGACACCTGACAACATCCCTGGTTGCGTGCTACATAAAGTACAGAATAAACTGGCACCCCAGCTAAGCACTGTGTTCAATCATAGCCTCACCTCAGGCTTTGTACTCAGTGAATGGCTCTCAGTGACGGTTATCCCACTCCACAAAGGGGAAGCCACCATGGTCCCCGAGAACTCCCGCTCATTAGCATAATGAGCCTGTTCTGCAAGGCCATGGAAAATATCATGGAACTTATAAACAAAGACATTGGTAATCCCCAAACTCTGGACCCTACCCAGTTCGGATTTGTAAAAGGCAGATCATGTCTCCTAAACCTGATAGACTTCTTTGAAGCAGTCACCAAGGCCATAGATGAGGGTAAGGTGGTTCACACAGCCTATCTAGGTCTTGCCAAGGCTTTTGACACCATCCCCCACTCTGAAATTATAGATAAACTCACTAAACTAGGTATAAATCCATATGTCACAAGATGGGTTGCCAACTGGCTCACTGACAGAACCCACACTGTGAAAGTAGCAGACTCCAAATCTGACTTCAGACCAATGACAAGTGGAGTGCTACTGGGTTCAGTCCTGGGTCCTCCTGTTTGGTATCAACTTTTCTGAAGTACAGGCTAACACAGAAGGTCTTTGGCTAATGAAGTTCACAGATGATTGCAAACTAGGAGCCATAATCGAAACTCCTAATGATGTGGACATCCCACAAAAGGGCCTCACTGAGACAGATGTCTGATGTCAAAGCCATGACCACAAGCTCAATGCTAAAAAGTGCATTGTCATCCCCTTTGGTAAAAACTCTGTACCCATGGGCTACAACACAGCTGGTAGTCTACTTAACACCTAAAGTGTGATATGAGATTTTGGGACAAAGGTGAACAGTAGTCTCTCCTTTGATAATCACATCACCACAATAGTTGGGAAATCCTTCTACATGGCACACCTCATCACAAAAGGTTTCTCATCCAGGAAAAAAGAGGTCATTGTTCCCCTCTACTCATCACTCATTAGACCCATTATAGAGTACAAAGCTCCTTTTGGTACATACCTCATAAGATATCTACAACAACTGGAAAGGCCGCAAACATACCTCACAAAGAGGATTACCAACCTCAAACAGATGCCCTACACAGACCGTCTCAAAAAATTCCAGCTTTACTCTGTCGCATATCACCTATCTGCCTAACATACGAAGCTATGTCAAACCCAGAGCTGATGGATATGCTGCACTTAAATAAATCCCAGTCCCTCTGAGCTACATGCTTTAGGGACCTAAACCATGTCACTGCAATAAACAGAACATGCTGGAGGGATTGATTCCTGTCCCAGAGACTTCCCATACTCTGGAACAAACTACCTATTTATATCAAGCAAAGCTCCTCATTAACACTCTTTAAGGAAAATCGTCAAATAGGAAATTCACCCCGGGGATCACCTTTGTGGCTCTGCTTGACAGGGGCACAGGAAAATAATTTTCTTGGGTGGCGAAAGCTAGGGTACCTTTTTTGGCTAGGTTTATGTAGGCCCTAGGGCCAATAGCCTAGTACCTACCTATGAACATCAGTCATAAGCTACTGCTGATATTACTGCACACCTGGGGCATGTTCCATCTTATGGACATATAAGAATTTGCATATGACAGTAATCAATTATATACATCTGTTTTTTATTTATTTTTTTTCATACAGGTTCCATACTTCCCTTGTTAACACTGCAGCTGCAGGATGTGCCCTTGGGAGTTGTCTTTCTGTGATGCTAACAGAATATAACCATTACATGGTTAAGTAAAGGATGAGCAGTTTTGCAGGCATCAGTTTTAATATTTCTATGTGCTGAGACTCTTAGGTTTTCACTTAGGTAGTTAGTGTGTGTGTGCTATCCTTTGTCTCTTAGCCAGAGCAATGGCATATTGTGCATGCCTATGCCGCCTGGCAGCATTTGTGGCTGGTTGTTCTCCCTTGGACTCCTCATCTGTAACTACTAGAGCTGCTGACCCTGCCTGTGCTCCTGGGAACTGTGGTTCTGTTCCCAGTTGTCCTTGTTGAAGGTGTTTCCTGAGAATTGTGTTGTTCAACATGGCACAGACTGTGAGTATTTGGTTTGCTATCATATTAGTGATTGCTACAATGTCAAATTCTGGACTAATGAGACCAGAAGATAATAAATCAAGAATGTTGATAACCACATGAGCAAACAATGTTGAATACTGAACCTCCCAACCTGTGTTGACACAAAAACAAGTGCTAACATGTGTCCAGAAAGGGTAAAGTTCTGCTGTTCGCTCCTGTAGTCTTTGACATTCTCAGCTTATGATCTTCTGGTCTCATTATTCCCAGATTCAAAGTTGCAGCAACTGCAAATATGATAGTTAACCAAGTATTTCAGCAAAGGTTGCTGGATCGTACTACAGGGCACCTCCTTATGGGTCTATAAACTGGAACCCTGATTCGAGCAAACCTAATACACATCAAATTCTATGATATTCTTAGTTTGAGGGTGGGCACCACTGTATCCTTACTCAGTGGGGTTGTGTGCCTTTCTCATGAGTGTCTTGAGTCAAGGTTCCATTGCATAACCTGCATCTCGCTCTAGATGCCCTTGTTGAAAGTTGCCCCTAGCAAAACTTGTTGTACATCTTACAGGTGTGCCATATGTGTGAGTCATGAAAACTGCCTGAGTTACCTGCAGAGACATTGCAGCTGATCCCTTGGGCATTGCAGACAACTTGATAGTTTACAGAGTGGCAGACTTTCCTATTAATGTATCTCTTGTCTCATCACTGGGTTGTGCTTTAATTTTTATGCACATGAAATCTATAGCCCACAAAACTTCAAGGAAGTATGCTATTGCATACAATTCCTGCATGGTTTTTGCTCTCTACTTTGGGGTGCTTTGGGAAACAGATTGCATATACAAACTGATGTAATATTTTGCAAGCTGAGGCCTGTGACACTGCCAATATATCCTCTGTGGGTCTCTGAAAAGTACCTGTAACTAGTATATGTAAAGGTACACATACTATTGTTTCCACTGGGATGGGTTCTTCCCAATTCCCTGGGGCACAGATGAGGGTGTCAGATGTTACATATATCCCCTAGTGTTTCCCTGTCCATACAGTATCACTCTCTGCAATTTCTGTGTCATGTAGTCCATTACAAGTCAAACTGGGTCTAAACACGCTTCTTCTTCTTCTTCTTGGCTGAGTTCTGGCAGCAGAAACAGCAGCATTTTGAATTAAAGTGTGTTCCACATACAGGCTAATGATGGTTGCAGCAACTCCCTTTTGTGTGTGTGTGTGTGTGTGTGTGTGTGTGTGTGTGTGTGTGTGTGTGTGTGTGTGTGTGTGTGTGTGTGTGTGTGTGTGTGTATGTGTGTGATGGCAGTAATCTGAAGAGTTCTGGATTTCATGACAAATGACTACACTAAATGTACACAATTCCTTTATAAATTCCTGATTAGCTATGCCATGTTGGATTGGTTAATTAGCATGTAATTTAGCTATTTATGATTTAATTAGTATATTTTTCTGTTTACCCTTATTTTGAGGCTGTACATTAAGTGTAAAGCCACTTAATGAATAAAAATTAACACATTACTGTGTGCGCACCACACCTCAGTGCAAACACAATAGCTACACTTAGTTTAGGCTTCATGAATCTGGCCCTTAGACTTACCATCATTTCTCATTACTTTCTAAGTGAATAGAAATGTAATTTGACTATATTATATGTGAATCAAATTAAAAAAGATTATGTAGATTATGTAGAAAATGACACATTTGTGTGTTAGTGTGTGTGTGTGTGTGTGTGTGTGTGTGTGTGTGTGTGTGTGTGTGTGTGTGTGTGTGTGTAGGTTAACTTTATGTTGTTGAATTTTAGGTTCATCAACAGATTGAAGTGATTGGGAAATTCATTTAAACCACTCTTTTCTGAGTGCTGGAGATGTCAAAAAAGAGGAAGACTGAGTATGTATGGATAAGTTAAGGGTGTTTGTGAAACTTTTGTATATTCCAAAAGCTTCAACATTATGAGTGAGAGTGTGTCTGCAAGTATTCACGGGGATAGGATTAGTTAAGGCTATAGAAGGGGAAAGATTTAGTGGTGCGTGTGCACTTGTGTGTGTGTGTGTGTGTGTGTGTGTGTGTGTGTGTGTGTGTGTGTGTGTGTGTGTGTGTGTGCGTGTGTGCGTGTGTGCGTGTGTGCGTGTGTGTGTGTGTGTGCATGTGCGTGTGTGTGTGTTTGTCTAAGTGATATCTCTCTGAATGTCTTGTGCAATGGTAATGTTATGGAAAGGATATTTCTAAGGTAAGGTGTAGGGTTGAGATAGAAGCAGAGTTAGGATAAGTGCACTTTAGTAAAGTGGTGCATGGGGTTGACCACCCCCCACCCATCTGTACTAATGCATGTTAACTCTTACCCTGTCACTGATCCTAACCATACACCTTACCTTAGAAAAATACCACTGTTCAAAGTTTGTCTGAATTTAGTGGTATGGTTTTTGTTAAGCGTGTTCCACAGGAAACTGTTTTCATTTTGAATCAGTTATTGATTCAGTGTTTTGGGAGTTGTTGGTAAGTACAGTTTTGAAATGCTGGTGTCAATCATCTGTGTTTCAATGCTTGTTTATTTTGATATAATATATATCAGTTCATGCAGAGGACTAAATCACTGATTTATTAACAAGCTTTTTCGTGAAGGGTCCAGTGTTTGACCCTTTCCCATGTTTATTTACCTACTGATTTACTTATTGTGTAACCTTGAGCAATTCAGTTAACCAGACAGTGCTTTGGGCAGTTTAGAATTTGGGCTTGGCATCTTAATGATCTCCTGGACTGCATACCTAGTAACTAAGTATGAAATACTGTAAACTCTCTCTCTCGCTCTTCTTCTTCTCCATGTATATATTTAAATGCACAAGCAGTTGTATGCCTTGCAGTGGACTTGCTTTCTAGAGTTTCAGTATAAGAATTTATATAACTTATATGGTATCCACAGACAATGTCCCCATTTGTTTATTGTCATCTAACCACCACAGCATGTATATACTGTATATGCTTAATATTTATTTATTTATTGACAATTAATTACTTCTGAAGTCTGACTGGGCAGGAGCCCATTTTCAGTGGAGGCCTGGAGAGAAAAGCTCCAAAGTATTACAAAACATTTTAAGAACAATAATTATACAATTTTCAAATACAATACAAAAACATAGACAGGTTAAATAAACACAATATGAAAATGCTGGTTAAGAATAGATACAATTTATGTGACGATTTAATATTTAGAGAAATTTTAGCTAGTTTATAGATAAATTAAAGGTAAGTTAGTATAATACAAACAGGAATTTCAAGATGATGTGAGAGGAAAAACAGGCTTATGGTATATTGAGAGAGAAAGCCAGGGGTGGGGGTGAGAAATTGATAGAAGTAAGGAAGCAAGTAAAGAAGGGAGAGAAAGGAGAAATAAGGTGTGAATATGCACTTATTCACATTTAGGGATATAGTTTATCAGAGCCATATTTTGGTTAGGAAGTCTTTCAGAGTTACTTGAAGGGTAAGAAGGAGGGTAAGAAGGAGGGTATTAACCTGATGGATACAGGTAAGGAGTTCTAGGCATTAGCAACAAGGTAAGAGTACAGACGAAGCACAGCAGATTTGGTAGGTTTGTGGCCAGGCAAGAGCTTTTGATCATTGGATTGTTCTGACCAATTGGGAACATAGTTGTGTAGAGTAGTATTTAGTGCTGGTCAAGCAGATGATGCTGGATAATTGTATAGGTGATAAAAAGCTATGTATATGCTCGATGATGGGGTAGTTTTAACCAGTTTAGGCTTTTTATTGATATACAGTAGTGGAACCCAGCCACTGGGGATGCAGAAGCCAGTGCATTCCTTTGTGCCGGTCCCAAGCCTGGATAAATGGGGAGGGTTGCGTCAGAAAGGGCATCCAGTGTAAAACTTCACCAAATAATTTCATGTGGACACCAGTAAATATTTCCATACTGGATCGGTCGAGGCCTGGGTTAACAACGACTGCCACCAGTACTGTTAGCCAACAGGGTGCTGGCAGAAATTGGGATACTCTTGGCCGAGGGAAAAGAAGAGGCGGAAGGCATGGCCAAAGGCAGGAAGAGAGGAGAAAGGCTAGGACTGTGTAGTGAGGGTCGGAACTTTGAATGCTGGCAGTATGACTGGTATAGGTAGAGAGCTAGCCGCTATAATGGACAGAAGGAAGGTTGGTATACTGCGTGAACAAGAGACCAGATGGAAGGGGAGTAAGACTAGGTGTATCGGAGGTGGGTTCAAATTGTTTTATCATGGTGTGGATGGGAGGAGAAATGGCATAGGAGTTATCCTGAAGAAACAGTATGCTAATAGTGTTTTGGAGGTGAAAAGAGTGTCAGATAGAGTGATGTTTATGAAGCTGGAAATTGATTGTGTAATGATGAATGTTGCTAGTGCATATGCTCCACAAGTTGGGTGTGCGATGGATGAGAAAGAAAAATTTTGGAGTGAATTGGATGAAGTGGTGATGACTGTACCCAAGGGTGAGAGAGTGGTGATTGGAGCAGATTTCATTGGGCATGTTGGTGAAGGGAACAGAGGGGATGAGGAAGTGATGGGTAGGTATGGTGTTAAACAAAGGAATGCAGAAGGTCAGATGGTAGTGGATTTTGTGAAAAGGATGGACATAGCTGTGGTGAATACGTATTTTAACAAGAGGGAGAAGCATGGGTTGACATACAAGAGTGGAGGAAGATGCACACAGGCGGATTATATCTTATGTAGGTGGGCCAGTTTGAAGGAGATTGGAGAATGTAAAGTGGTGACTGGGGAAAGTGTAGTTAGGCAGCATAGGATGGTGGTTTGTAGGATGACGTTGGTGATCAAGAAGAGGACGAGGAGTTTGAGGGCAGCACCAAGGATCAAATGGTGGAAACTGAAAAAGGGTAATTGGGAGGTGGAGTTCAGGGATGAGTTAAGACAGGCACTGGGTGGCAGTGAAGAGTTACCAAATAGCTGGGTAACTACAGCAGAGCTAGTAAGGGAGACAGCTAGAAAGGTGCTTGGTATGACATCTGGACAGGGGAAGGATGACAAGGAGACATGGTGGTGGAATGAGGAAGTACAGGAGAGTATACAGAGAAAGAGGTTGGCAAAGAAGAAGTGGGATTGTCAGAGAGATGAAGAAAGTGGACAGGAGTATAAGGAGATGAGGTGCATGGCAAAGAGAGAGGTGGCAAAGGCTAAGGATAAGGCATATGAAGAGTTGTATTTCAAAGACATGCATCTGGAGCATTTCTCCCCGGGCCTCCGCTGAAAACAGGCTCTGTGGAACCTAGTCGGACTTTCCCGGTCAACAAATGATAAATAAATAAAATAAATAAATAAAATTGTATGAAAGGTTGGACACTTAGGAGGAAGAAAAGGACCTGTACTGATTGGCTAGACAGAGGGACCAAGCTAGGGAAGATGTGCAGCAGGTAAAGGTGATAATGATGGAAACATACTCACAAGAGAGGAGAGTGTGTTGAGGAGATGGAAAGAGTACTTTGAGGGGTTGATGAATGAAGAGAATGAGAGGAAGAGAAGGTTGAATGATGTGGGGGTAGTGAATCATGAAGTACAATGGATTAGCAAGGAGGAAGTAAAGATAGCTATGAAGAGGATGAAGAATGGAAAGGCTGTTGGTCCAGATGACATACCTGTGGAAGCATGGAGGTGTTTAGGTGAAATGGCAGTGGAGTTTTTAACCAGGCTGTTTAATAAAATCTTGGAAAGTGAGAGGATGCCTGAGGAATGCAGAAAAAGTGTTTTGGTACAGATTTTTTTTTTTTTTTTGCAGAGCTGTGGTAACTACAGAGGGATTAAACTTGATCAGTTACAGCATGAAGTTATGGGAAAGAGTAGTGGAAGCTAGGTTAAGAAGGGATGTGTTGATTAGTGATCAGCAGTATGGTTTCATGCCGGGAAAGAGCACTACAGATGCGATGTTTGCTCTGTGAGTGTTGATGGAGAAGTACAGAGAAGGTCAGAAGGAGTTGCATTGTGTTTTTGTAGACTTAGAGAAAGCATATGACAGGGTGCCTAGAGAGGAGTTGTGGTATTGTATGAGGAAGTCAGGAGTGTCAGAGAAGTATGTAAGAGTGCTACAGGATATGTACGAGGGTAGTGTGACAGCGGTGAGGTCTGCAGTGGGAGTGACGGATGCATTTAAGGTGGAGGTGAGGTTACATCAAGGATCAGCTCTGAGCCCTTTCTTATTTGCAATGGTGATGGACAGGTTGACAGACGAGATCAGACAGGAGTCCCCGTGGACTATGATGTTTGCAGATGACATTGTGATCTGTATTGAGAGTAGGAAACAGGTGGAGGAGACCCTGGAGAGATGGAGATATGCTCTAGAGAGAAGAGGCATGAAGGTCAGCAGGACTAAGGCAGAATATATGTGTGTGAATGAGAGGGAGGATAGAGTAATGGTGAGGACGCAAGGACTAGAGGTGGCAAAGGTGGATGAGTTTAAATACTTGGGATTAATAGTTCAGAGTAACGGTGAGTGTGGAAGAGAGGTGAAGAAGAGAGTACAGGCAGGATGGAGTGGGTGGAGAAGAGTGTCAGGAGTGGTGTGTGACAGATGAGTACCAGTAAGAGTGAAAGGGAAGGTCTACAAGAGAGTAGTTAGACCAGCTATGTTATATGGGTTGGAGGCAGTGGCCTTAACAAAAAGGCAGGAGTTTGAGCTGGATGTGGCAGAGTTAAAGATGTTAAGATTTGCACTGGATGTGATGAGGGTAGACAGGATATGGAATAAGTATATTAGAGGGTCAGCCTGGGTTGGAAGGTTTGGAGACAAAGCCAGAGAGGCACAATTACGTTGGTTTGGACATGTGCTGATGAGGGATGTGGAGTATATTGGGAAAAAGATGCTATTGATGAAGCTACCAGGCAACAGGAAAAGAGGAAGGCCTAAGATAAGGTTTATGGATGTGGTGAGAGAGGACATGCAGGTGGTTGGTGTGACAGAGCAAGATGCAGAGGACAGGAAGAAATGGAAACAGATGATCCACTGTGGCAACCCCTAATGGGAACAGCTGAAAGAAGATGATGATGATGAGTGATATATGATGGTGGGATCTGAAAGGAGTATTTACTGCAAATTTAGCAATTTTGTTATAGCATTGTTCAAGTTTTGATTTTTGTGATGAATGGAGGTTAGTAAGGATGGGGAGCACAAGAAAGAAGTTTGGGAAGGAGATAAGTAGTGGCAAGTGTAGTTTTATTTGCGTAAGCTTTTGGCTCTGTAAAGCATCTCTACTTTTTTGATGAGTCTTACTAATGCAATTTTGTAGATGTAGGTTGAATTTAAGGTTATCATCCACTATCACTCCTAATAATTTGCTGTGAGAAGTGACTTCAATGAATTTATTATCAAGACAGGGAACTTTAAATTTTATTTTTTCAATAGAGAGGGTTTTGCAGAAAAAAAGTAGTTTTTTTTTTTTTTGGGAGGTTGAACATGAGTTGTGAGTTACAAAGCCATGTTTCAGTTGGTGTTAAAGCTTCCTGAATATTTTTTTTGAAAATGTGCCATGTTGTCAGATGTGCAAATGAGTTTGGAGTCATCTGCATTATATGCTGATGTTATACTTTTAGCCATATGGGGTGTCCATAACAGAATGTTATGTCTTGTTATATAATACCCACAATGAGAGTGGAACCTGCCCTCTTCAGTAGTACTATATGGTCCTGTACAGCAATTAGTTCCAGAACATTTGTCACTCTACTAGGATGCACTCTACTGCCACAATGGACGTTGTGATAGTGTGGATCATTCAATGCCAAGAAAGCCAAATAGTGTGCACTTTACAAGCTAATGTACAACTGAATGAACCAAAACCTGTCTTTATACTACAATGAGGTAGGGCTCCCTTTTAATTCAATATGCAGAAACATCCCGTTTGGATATAATACTTAGGTGTTGTAAGAGGCTTTTCCCATGTAATAAAAACATTTTGAAATTTTTGACAAAATGCTCCAGATATTACTGTTTTGGTACTGCTGATGTAAGAGAGACAGCATTCACTGAATCATCTTTTAATGACTTATACCACATCTTTGGCGGACATTACTGTTGTAGAACATTGCTTGATGTACATGTAATGATATAGTCTTGTTCTACATACCTGCCTGATATGGTTATCCCTGTCGCTGGTCTCATGCATTCAAAAGAGATGATGAAGTGGTGTATGGGTTCAAGATATTTATTGTACATAAACACATCAGGAGCTGTAACTGGAACATGCATTTACTTCAAACACACTCACATGTGCATCTCTATTCATACCTGCATGCTCTCTGGCTGACTGTACAATATGGCACTGATCTTGCACGTGCTTAGTAACTTATATGCATGGGCTAGGATTTGATAAAGTCCAGTATTTACAGGGATGAAAGCTCTTGCCATATTACTGCTTTGTACACATGATTCACTTTGTTGGAATTAAACATTTTACCTGTAACAGCTTGGGACAATTATTTGGAGTGGTTGGCTTGTTCATGACCAGGTGGACTTTTGTTTTTGAACTGTTGGCTTTCCACCTTTTACGTTTTTTTGTGTTGGCTGGTTTCCTAAATAGTTGACCATACCATGATGAAAACCTTGTACAGATGTGACATTTTCTTGAACTGGCATCACAAGAACTGCTGTTTGCTTAGACAGATCTGGTTGTAAGCCAGAACTGGTAAACAAATAAGCCACATATGTAACTTCTTTCAGTTTGAATTTGCATTTCTGTGGATTCAGTTTAAGACTGACTTCACATGCATGGTCTAGAACTTTCCTGAGATTTCTATCATGTTTGTTTTTGCCATAGCCCCCTACAATAATGTTGTCTACTATAATAGCACATGGATAACCAAAAATTATTTGCTCCATTGCACATTGAAATACTTTACTGGCAAAATTTATCCCAAATGGCATTCTCAAGAATCTGTATCTACCAACTGATGTACTGAAAATGGTTAACAATGAAGCCAGCAAACCACAAACCCAAAGGCAAGGAATCCAAGAAATCTTTTATTATATAAAAAAAAAATACAAAACTTTCAAGTATGTAGTTTTGTGGTTGGGATTTTTTATAAAAGCAATGGTAAGAAGTATGAGGTTCAGGGGGATTTTAGGTGTGATAGTATAGGAGTGGTTTATGCACTTAAGTGTCTGTGTGGGAAGTATTATATTGGTGAGAGTAAAAGGACATTTTTAACAAGAATAAACAAACACACTAGGGGATATATAAATGTAATATAGAGAGTCCAGTGGCTATGCATTTCAAATGTTGTCATAATAGTAGTGTTGTGTGACTTCAAGTAAGAGTTTTAGAGCAAATACATATTGGGCTATTTGATGAAGTTAATATAAAAACTAAACTGCTTTGGAAAGAATCTATTTTTATTTTAAAGTGTAATACATTGTCTTCCAAAGGTTAAACATGGAATGCAAATTGAAGATGCTGATTTAATTGTTTAATTGATTTATTAATATAATGGAAATTTATGTAATTAGTATATTTGTAAATAAGGAGTGGATTTTTACTGACATTTTTTATTTTATATTCTGAAAAGGCTATTAAGTTGAGACACTAGAGAGCTTTTGAAAGCTTTTTATTGTTTTTTTATAATGAGAGATTTCTTGGATTCCTGGCCTTCAAGTTTGTGATTTGCTGTTATCGTTTTTTTCTCTGTGGTTAATATGTATATGGCTAACAATGAAGATTTGTGATCCAGCAAAGTTTCCTAAAAAGAACTTTTTGCATCTAATACTGAAAAAATAGTGGCATTTGGCTACTTTTTCTACTGTACACATCCGATGAGGAGGACACTTAAGTGCTTTGTTTAAGTCTCTCAGATCAATACATATTTGAATATCAGTTGAGCTTTTCTTATGAGCTACAACTATGGAGGATATCCATTCAGTTGGTTCTTTTACTGAAGTAATTACACCTAAATTCACCATTTTGTCAAGTTCTGATTTTAGTTTGTTCTACATTGCTGCTGGAATCTTCCTTGCTAGTCTGCTAGGCTTACTTCATGGTTTAACCTCATGGAATGTGTGACTGGAAGTTTGCAAAGCTTGTCTGTGAAAAGATCAGCATATTCACAAAAATATTCTATGTAAAACTATTGTGGTTGTTCACACTTATATGGTAGACCTCTTTATTAAATTAAATCAGTCTCTTTCTCAAACTGTCTTTGAGGCCTAACAGTGACTGCATGAGTCTTTTGACTGTGTAAAACTGCAAGTGATAGTTGTTCCCAGCAGAATGGCATGAAATAACTACTGCACCATCAGTATGGATCTTTTCACCACCATATGCAATTAGTTTTGCACCCTTTGATAAATCAAGTTTCTCACCAGCTTTTACTTTACCAAACATCTGTGCTGATATAACATTGCACTTAGATCCAATGTCTGTTTTAAATTCTACAGGTTTCCTATTAATTTGTACACTACAAAATATTTCACTCTTTGCTGCCAAACAATAATCTACTGAGTTAACTTTTTCATCAATCACAGAGACACCATCAACATAAAACGTTTGCTCACAGCTCTCTATCTGATCTACTTGCTTCTTCAGATGCTCTCTATTAATAAAAGTATGTGCCACTTTAGACTTGCAAAGCCTTTTGAAATGATTCCACTTTTTACATCTCTGACATTGCTGACCAAAAGCTAAGCACTTCTTTCATTTAGGTTCATGACTGCCTCCACAATTATGCCGATTATCAATAAGGTTGCTTGTTGTTGCCCCATTTGATTTATAATTAAGGTTAGAAGCAGCCCCATTCAGTTTACAGTTAACAATGAGTACTGCTGCACCCCTTGGTTTATAGTTGTTTTTCATCTTAGCTGTATGCTGTACACTATCAAGATTCACACTGGTAGATATTCCATGCCTGCTTTTCTCATTCGTAAGCATATTTGTGTGCTTTTCTGTAAGCTCATATATTTGACAAATCTCAGTGGCTTTGCTCAACATTAAGTTACTCTCTTGAATCAAAATATTTCTCACTGCATCATTATTAATACCATACACAAGCCTGTCTTTTATCAACTCATCTCTCAGATCACCAAATCTGCACATTTTTAATTTATTTTTCAAGTCAGTAATATATGCTGCTATAGTTTCACCAGGCTTTTGATTTCTCATGTAAAATATGTGCCTTTCCATTGTAATATTTGTTTGAGGGATACACATTTCTTGAAATTTGATAAAAGGAGCTTTTAGCATCTAAGACTGAAAAAATAGACATATTTGTACAAGAAGATTTCAAGGTCTTCCCATGTTTCAGCCTGTATCACAATATGCCGGTTCTCCCCTGCATACACAGCAGGTGATACACAAATGAAAGTTCCCTCTCAATAGCTTCTGAGCCAACTAAATTAAGAAGTATGAATATCGTTGTATGTGCGTCTTTATCAGAAAATGCATTCTGTATGAAAATATATTCTTGCTCATTTTCTTGCTCATACGCTCACCAGTTCTCAACAATATTGTTATCAAACACCACTGGTCCAGGTCTACAAAATCCCTCTGTCATAATAACAAAATTTTATTAAATAAAAACATTGACCAGGTACTTGGAATTATGCCCAAATGCATAACAATCTCTCTGAAAAGGCCTCACTTTGTCACTGCAAACACTGCGAAGATACCAGAAACTTTGTGTACTTCAAAAATTTTCAGTTAATGTGAAAAAGTAGTACATTGCAAAAAAATGCAGTCATTTTAGCCTTTTCATACATTTTAACACTTTGAAATAATTTCTGAACACTTTTATAATTACTTCAGATACTTTTGTCAGTATGTTGCAATTTTGGATATTTCGTTTATCTCGGTAATTCTTTGAATGTTTTGAATGCTTCACCATACATTCGGCAACTGAAAAATCATTTAAATGAGTTTAAGTACATTTGAATATCTGCTGATCTGTTTGTGAATTGGCTCCTGTATATTTCTCCACTTTTAACTATGTGCCTCATGGTTTGCAAGTTGCTTTACTTCGGATTCCATTCTGACACCATGTCGCTTGTCTCATGCATTGGTGTATGGGTTCAATATATTTATTGCACATAAACACATCAGTAGGTGTAACTGGAATATCCATTTAAGCTTACTGTCAGAGTCATTACTTCAGACATAGTCACATGTGCATCTCCATTCATACCTGCATTCACTCTGGCTGACTATACAAAATGACACTGATCTTGCACATGCTCGGTAACTTATATGCACGTGCTATCTACAGTGGCTGAGTAGGAACAATACACACAATGATCTACAATTCCGACCCACACTGGTGATCTTCTTGCACAAATATGTTATACATACATACATATATATATATATATATATATATATAGAGAGAGAGATAGAGAGAGAGAGAGAGAGAGAAAGAGAGAGAGATTTGCAGCATCCAACATGTAGCACTTGTATGGCACTACAGATATCCTTTCCTGCAAATTTGCTTTCTCTAAATTCAAAAAATGCTTCAATGGTAACACATACTATGGTATTCAGGGTATGTCTATGTGATGTTGTGCATCACTTCCATCTAGTCTTGTGAATACAATACAGGCAACATCATTACCTAGACCATATCTTCTTCATTAAAGCTGCATGCCATCATGTCATTTTAGAGCATAACAAAAATAATTTAATTTCATAATGTACCTAATAACTTATTTTGTTAGATATGTGCATCACATATGGTAGCTGGATGCCTTACATACGCATAATGCAAACTATCACTTTGACACATATTACCTTTGAGTTGTACTCTTTTAAAACTATATATCTGACAATGCTGGCACATATGGTACTCAGATGGCCATGCCTGTGCATAGTCTATAGATCCCAGCACAATGGATAGATGAGGTAGAACTTGAGAAGTTATGCGTCATGGTTTTAAACTTTGTAAACCTAGGTACAAATGTAATCACCTCACCTACACTGGTACAACTGTACCTTAAAGCTGAAATAGTATCAAATGGTTCACAGCTGCAATGAGGCACAGGGCTGTTAGAATGCATGCATCCAATAAATGACTTCCCATAAACAATCTATATCTCTATTATGGATTGGTACATTTATTTCAGACTCTGCAGAACAGAATGATCTGCTCAATCATGCTGAATGACTACTGCTATACAAAGCTCCCAGAAGCATCTCCACGCCTGGAATTGTTGATGTCTGAATCTGTGCAATACTGTACATCTGTGTCACACATCATTGTCTGCCTCCTTTAGCTGTGTAAAAATTTCCCTCTTAATTAGATTTTTTTTACTACTACTGAGTTAGGGAAACTAACCATTTTTGAAAATAAACCTTTAGATATGAGGTCTACTGTTGCACATTGTGTGCATACAATCATTCCACTAATCAACTGCAACATCTTGTGTTCATATTTAAGACAGGATAAAAACACTAAAACTGTAAAACTATCCCTGGGATTCATGAAGCTTGCACCATATGCTGGTGTAGCGTCGGTGATCTAGCGCCAAATATGGCCGGCGAGAGATTCAGGTAATAGCTGTTTCCACATGCACTACCAGCATATGCCAGAACTGCGCAGCTCCCGGCGCATGTATGCTAATTACCCCATGTGCAGCAGTGTAGCATGCAAATGAAGGTATATAGCAATTCATGAAGTTGTGCAAGCGTAGTGTAAGCATGTAGAAATGTAAACCAAAAAAAAACAGTTTACATTTTGTCAAACATAAAATCGAAGCCATGAAAGTGGACCAAACTTATGTATTATAATGTTAATATATGCCAATGGCTAAATATATAGCCAATGGCATAAAACAACATGCACAACATATAAAAAATAACATTTAATTTCATGGTCACACCAATGCAAATTAAAACCGCAGTGCATTGGTGCGCAAATGGGATCATAAGGAAAATATATTTAGATGTCATAAAACTGTAATGTAACACAATTCATGATATCCCCATAAAAGTCAATGGCATGCATGCTACACCACAACCATGGCGCAGGGGTTGCTAAGGGTCTGTGACAGTGTTCCGTGCCGTAACTAGGAATTAGCAGTCAATGCCATGCAAATGAGTCAAGTAATACTGAATCGCAAATGTCCCCCCAGTGTAAGGATGTACCACATGGCATAGCATTACAACACCGAGGAGTGGCCTGAAGGTAAACATGACATCAAAAGAGGGGTGCGCCACCATAGCTGTAAGCACAATGGATCATTGCTAATCTGTGTTGCATGTTGCTAAGCAAAGCCGCATGATAGGGGTGTGGAAGTAGCCTTAGCTTTGCTTAGCTGAGAGCACACAAGGTAACCAAAAGTTCATGTGAACGTGGATGAAAACGTGCACAAAACCCGGTAAGCATCACAGCTGTAACAGGAAAGATACGGGAAGACAATAAGGAAATGCTGCAGCATGGTAATTAGAGTACAAATGAGTAATTAACACCTAGAAACTCACAGTGGGCCATAAACAACAGCTAACAAGGCTGCTAGCAGCTACCTACAGAACAGGAAAGGGGTGGTGCCGTACAGCAAAGAAAAGAGAACTGTCACAGCAGAACAAAGCAAACTTGCTGTAGATCAGCTACATAACACATTTCCTAACACAATCCTGGGTTGTGGAAGCACAAAACAAGAAAGGTGGCAGCTGGATGCATGCCTGACAATGGGAGGTGAATCGGGTTGAAAATAGAAGTAAAGGGCAATAAATGAATCATGGCAGACAAGCGTAAGTCAACACCAAAGGCCCCACAATAGCAGTACCTGCTGTAAAACCAATAATTAAGATACCCTGCAGCTGGAATAGTACAGACACACCCAATTACACCAGCATCATCCATTGCACAATAGTATAAGGTGTGAAAGCCCCCCACACACACACTTGTGTATTCCCAGACACTCTGCACCATTGGTGTATACAGACGGGGAACTTTTAATATGTATATGTTAGGGGCTGCCATAGCTTTGATTCACCAGCATGTGTTGGAGACTGAAGGTGGTGTGGAGGATGATGTTGACAACCATCTCAGGCACCAGAGGAGGGGATGAGTGTTCAGACCCAGGGTAACCTACCAGGGGCTATGTGATCTGGACATTGTAGAGCATTTCAAGGTGAACAGGGACATCATACAGCAACTTGTTGAGCTGTGCAGGCCACGATTCAGAGCCAGAAGTAACAGAGGGGAACCCATCCCAGTGGACACGAAGGTATGTGTAAACTTGAGAATACTAGCCACAGGTATCTTCCAAAGGCTGGGGATATCATGGGGATCTCACAGGCATCAGCATCCAGGGTACTCCACCAGTTCCTGGATGCCATGTTACCACATGCCAATGAGCACATATACTTCCCCCCGAATGCAGGAGGAGTTGGCCAGCAGTATGCGTCTCTTCCACTGTATGGCGGACTACCCGGAGGTACTGGGTGCAATAGACTGCATGCACATACACATCAAGTCACCACCCGGTGAGCAGGGTAGGCGCTACATAAACCACAAGGGATTCCCCTCCATCAACTGCCAGGTCATGTGCAATGCCCAGGGCATTATCATGGATGTGTGTGCTGGCAGTCCTGGAAGCTATCACGACTCACACATTTGGCATGCCTCACAGCTGTATCAGGTATTTGCCAGGAGGGACATCCCATATGGCCATTTGGTGGGGATGCTGACTATGCACTGGAACCGTGGATGATGACCCCCATCAGAAATGCACACACAGCCACGCAAGAATGCCATAATGAGGCAGATGCAGAAATTAGAATCATCATAGAGTGTGTGTTTGGGATGCTGAAATCATGATTCTGTTGCTTGGACATATCTGGTGGAGCCTTGCAGTACACTGAAGGAACATGTGCCCACATCTTCATAGTATGTGCCATGCTACACAATATGATCCTGTGGAAACAGCCGCAGCAGGGACAGAATGGTGAAGGCCCTCACAGCCCATCACCATTGCCAAGGGACCCAAAGGCACAGGGGGATTCAGACCACGAACACCCTGTGCTAGCCCCAGTAGGCAGACGGAGGCATGTCCAGTATGCCCATGCCTTGGCAAAAGGGAATGTATAGCACACACACTGACAGTGTAGGCACTCATGGACTGACACCTTTCTCCACCTGCACACACAGCAAACATGGATGGCACACACACACGACCACCTGTAAATTGTTATGTATAGATGGTCTACTGTGTGCATCCTACATAGGTAGCCCTCAACTATTGTACACACAACCGCCATTGTCACAAGGTAAGTCAATACCTCAACAGTAAATTAAGCTATCAGCATGTGTCCATACTGTATGTACAGGTTCATAGATACATAGGTAGGTACATGCCCAACTGCCAAGGCCACTCATAAGCATAGGCAAAACGTGTCCCTTGTACTGACCGTGGGTTTGTGTCAGCCTGTAAAATCAGATGTGAGTCCTGAAAAGGACCCACTATGGACATATGAAAAGGTGGCAACCCTAGCCAAAGAGGGTCAGTCACCAACACAACTATGATGACTGCAAATACCTATGACAGAAATACACAGTTATCATGTAGCAACACGTTATTACATTCAGATGTATTACCGAAGGGATTCAAGGACTAACATCACCTGCATGCTATACAGGAACCACATAACAGTGCCTTAATGAATCAGCCTGCAATTACGATTGTATTAGTCCACAAAAGGATAGGTGTTCAAATAGGGAAGGAGCCCTCATGCACATAGTGATTATGTATAAAAGCAGTTCCTACACACCTGCATCTGCTAAGCACACCCACCAACATCACCCCCACACCCAAACATATTACAATACAAACTGTAATAACATCACAAATCATTCACACACTGTATGACATCTGCAGAAGCCTTAACATACCTTGTCAGAGACACACTAACATGGCCCTATGTGAAATAGCTGCTGTAATACAATGGAACAGCAGCTGATGTAATAGGGTTTGTTTGCACTAATCCCGTTTCAAAGGGTTGTGCATACACCGGGATGTGTTAGCAATTAGTGAGTAGCAGCACAGTATGCTACACTTGTACACCAAATCAAGGATGTCTGGTGAGCACACTGTACACCACATAACAGTTCATGCATAGCCATACGGCCTTGAACTGGCCAAACATCCTTGCCAGACTTAAACATCTGCAGAAGTATCGGGTACAAACAAACCCTGCATAAGTAGCACTGTTCCGAAATATAACAGCTGTACTCACATGTAGAACTAAATCATCTAGCCATTACACACAGTCCACAGGAGTCATGAAGCTAATATATCTCTGTGTGTCTCCATATAGCTGTTGAAATATATCGCAATAACACATCTAGGCCATCTCCCTCAAAAGTAAGGCAAACAGACAACGCCCAAAAGGAGTACTCACTTATACACCACTGCTGCCATGGTATCGCCTAATGGAGTAGCTGTACAGCTGATGTGCATCCAGTTAACTACTTTGGAACAGCAATTGGTGGACAGGATACCACATGTTACCGATATGTAACTAGACAAGGATGTGTTATCATACATTCAAACCATCCGTATATACCAGTGGAACGTTACAAAGAGCATTGAAACACAAACCGAAAAGGATTGAATCAACAGTTAACGACACCTCGGGTTACTAATAAGGTATGTAGAACAGTCAGTATGTCTGTGTATGTAGTACTGTTCTGTAGTATTTAAAGTGCATGCAGTCCATATAGTGAAAACAGTTATCTTGTAGTGATGTATTGTTGAGCATAGTAATGCTTGTAGTATTTGTGTATACTGCTGTAGATCAAAAGGCAAACACCACATACACCACAAGGGATGCTATATAAGGGCTTTGAACTGAAATACTCCTCACCAGCCAACGTCAGTGGCAGGGCTGGTCCAACAAGTATGTGCTATAACAGGGGATAGTATATGTTGATATATTGTAAATGTAGCCATATGTATGAGTGTAATACAGAGATAACATGTGGAAGGTTGGGCCATTGTGCAAGTATGTTTTGCACTGTGTGATATTGTGCCAATAACTGTGTAATGTACAGTATTGTAGGCAGATATGTTTTACAAGCTACATAGCATTACAGTAATTGTAGGCAAACATTAGTTATGTCAATTGGCATTTACAATACACAATAACAGGATCCATATGTCCTTTAGTGAGCCGACAGTTTATCAGCATGATAGCATAGTAAAATGGAAGAGCTATTTAACTATCCATGCACATAAGATATGTAATATGTGCAAAGGTAGGTACTAAGCTGTCTTACCAAGGGTATCTGTAAGCCTAGCTAGCGTGTGTTGTCTTTCGCCACCCCCATAGGTTAGTTCCCTATGCCTCTGAATGGCAGAGCCAATAGTTCCCTGTGCCTCTGTCCAGCAGAGTCACTGCAGTGATCACCGGGGTACATATCTGTCTCCCATCCACATGTCAAGGTTTCCCTTGAAGAGTGCTCATGAGGGGCCCTGCCTGATGTACATTGGAATCACGTTCCAAAGCATAGGGAGTGTCCGGGTCAGGAATCTATCCGTCCCACATGTCCTACTCATCATTGTGGTTCAGTGTATATCCCTAGAGCATGTGGCTCTCAGGGGCTTCTATTTAGGTGGAGCACTTCCAGCAATACAGGGTTGGACATGGGCCTTGTATGTCAAGCAGAGATCACCTGTGAGTATGCGGTATGCAACTGAGTACAGCTGGTGTTTTGTAGTTTGGGCTACATAGGTCATCTGCTTGAGGTCAGTAATCCTTTTGATGTGGTACTGGTGTGGTCATCCAAGCTGTTGCTTTTGTCTTGTAAGGTATATCCCGAATGGGGTGTTGTATCCTTTAATGGGTCTAATATGACATGTGTAGAGTCACAATGGCCCCTTTGATCTGGATGCAAACCCATTAGAGATTAGGGGGCCATGTAGAAAGATATTCTAACCACCTTGTCATTATGGGTATCGAAGAGAGATTGCTATCTACTGGTGTTTCCAGATCCCGTATTACCTTTTCTGTATGTAGGGGACTAGCACCTATGTGGTAGTCCACGGGTAATTAGTTATATCCAAAGGGGATGACTATGCACATTTAGGCATTCAGCTTGACGCCATGATATTAACACCAGGTATTCATCTCAGTGCAACCCTTACAGAGGGTGTCTGTAACAGCTGGGGAAACAATTATGTCCCCTAGTTTGCAGTCGTCTGCAAACCTTTTCAGCCAAAGCCCTCCTGTGCTTCTCTGTACATCAGAGAAGTATATACCGAACATGAGGGGTCCTAGGACTGAGCCCTGGGGGATGCCAGTTGTAACTGGTATACAGTCGGACCTAGGGTATGCAACTCCCACTGCGTGGGTTCTGTCCGTGAGCTACTTTGCAAACCATCACAAGGGGTTAATGTTCAGGCAGATGGGTATGTTGATAATACCAGAAGGAGGAATGGTGTTGAAAGCTTATGAGAGATATAGGTAGGCTGTGTGGACCTCCTTACCCTCATCTAATGCCTTGGTAACTGTCTTTAAGAAGTCCACCAGGTTTAGGAGGCATGGTCCGGCCTTAACAATGCCAAACAGGGAGGGGTCAAAGGTTGGGAGGTACCCAATGTCTCTGTGACAGTGATCCATGATGTGCACCATAGCCTTGCAGACCAGGATATTCAGGCCTATAGGGAAATAGGTCCAGTGGTCCATTGTGGTGCCACCTTTGTGGAGTGGGATAACTGTTGCTGTGCACCATTCAGGGGGCACTATGCCTGATGTGAGGCTATTATTGAAAATGGTGCGTAGGTAGGGAGACAGTACGATCCGAAGTTCATGTAAAGCATAGCCTGGGATGTTGTCTGGTCCCATGGATGCTGTGATATTGCCTTTAGAGTGTGCAGCTTTGAGAGGGATCTGCCAGGATGTTGCCAATATCAATTGTTTCTGTAATATTTGTGCCTTTGTGCTGTAACTCAGAGCAGATCTGGTTGTTGACATCGAGAGATGTGACATAGCTATAGAATGCTTTGTGGTTGTTGTTGGTATTAGTTGCATTATAGTTTTCATAGCTAGCTTTGGAGGATCTTATAAGGGATCTCACCTTCTTACTGAGGCTGGCCAGGGATCTCCTCCATGCATGGTATTGTACTTTCATTTGCAACAGTGTCTTCCTCCTGTAGTACAATATGTTTATGGCAGGGGACCACCAGATTAGTTTAGTTAATTATGAGTATAGCATCCTGGTTCTGTTTGGGATAGCACAAGCCATGCACTCCTGTAAGTGCTTATAGAGTGCATTTGTGTAGGATTCAGCAGTTGTAACAGTACTCTCCACCTGCATGGGTGTCATGACGTCCACCACGTCTGTTTTAAGAAGCATGTAGTTGGCCTTGTAGACATATTATACTGTGGTTCCCTTAATGGGGGGTAGGTGCGGGATGTGTATATCAACGGTGTTCAGCACATGGCCTGATTGGACCAACGAGGAGTTGGCTTCACGTGTGGAGCACCAGTCACTCATATTGGTAATAACTAGGTCTAGGATATTGTTGCCCCTGGTGGGTATGTGGATATGTTTAGTCAGGCATTGGTGTTTATGAATTCCAGAAACCGTTGAGCTAATGTGCTGGTACACGAGTAGTTTTCCCAGTTAATGGTGGGGTAGATTCAGTGAGACTTATGTGATGATTGTGGTGTTGTGCGACTGTGTACCTTCTCCACATGACAGTCAGGGTCAAGCTTGGTTGGAGAGACCTTTACCTCCAGTTTGGCTAGATGAGTGCATCTCTCACAGGTTGTAGTGTTGGGTGGTTGGTGGAGAGGCTTGTCTGTGTACATGAGGCAATGTGTACATTGCCTCAAGATGTCCAGATTCATCAGATAGACAGGTAAGAACACTGGCAGTTGACTCTTGAACATGCCTGAATATAGAACTACATTTACCTAGATAAGTGAGGAAAGTGAGTACAAGAGCTATATTACTCTACACAAGTGAGAAAAGTATGTACAAAACCTGTTCACCCCTACCTGTAGGTGATGTGGAAGATTGAGTGCTATAGTAATTATTAGCTTACATAGTGTTTACAAGTCCTGAACAAGTGCTTAGCATAAATAAGCAATCCAGATAGGGTCTTGGATAATATAAACACACGGTACCCTCCCCCCAACAGGTACACAAGCATATATCCATGTACATCACAGGTCCCCTGTACCCACAACTATGCAGGTAGAAGCTGCACTCAGTCTGCATGGGACCTGCCCACATCACAGGTTGTATCATACACATATGGCAAATCAAGATGCTCTCCACATACACATCATGTAAAACATAGCTCCATGTCAGGTTGTGTACACACTGAATGGTGCACACCAACAGGTATCACAATCCACAAAGGGGGAGACACCACTGATAATGGGAAGTACTGCACTACTACCCTGCTGAGTCTGGTCTGGAAGGCCATGAACCTTGATCACTTAAGTGATGTCAGCAGTACAGATGTAGATGACAGTATGGTTGATGTCACATTGCATATCATAACTTTGTCAGGTCATAGGACATCATCACCCATACTGTGTACCACCTACAGTCAGTATACTAGATGTACATTCCTATGTCACAGGAGTGTTTTGCAACAGGACTTCTGGCAGAACCAACACTACAGAAGGTGTCTGAATAATACGTGATCATCACACCAGTGGCAGCTACAGTATGTCAGGGTTAATGAATTATATTCCCCCTCATTGTAGCCCATACCTCACAGACAAACAGAATGCATCTGCCTATTGAAGTATGTGAATGACTATGACCTAGGAGCAATAGCTGACTCGCAATTTCACCCCTATGTTAATAATCCTGTACCCATGAACTACCACCTAGGCACCAGTCAACATAATGGACACTTGTGTGTGAGGGATGCAGCTGGGCGATTGTCTTTCCTGTGATAGCTACTTTACCACACCTGTCAGTGAGTCATATGTGGCAACTCTAATAATGATAGGGTGCCATTCATGAATATAGAGATCATTGGTCAGCCATACAGAACACTCAAGTGACTCATATCAGATCACATATTTCCTTTAAGGGGTATTGGCCATGTGCAGATGGCCTACACCAGCCTTCCCATTCCCCATCTCCACTATGTAGCATGATGCATACCCTGAATAAATCCATGTCCAACCCAGTGATGGCGGACATGCTACATCTACTCATCCTGATCTTGAACACATACTTCATGGACATCCACCTACCACATGCTGGACAGATCCTTGTCCCATACACTTGACATAATCCTGCCATACTATGCATTCCTGTTCGTCAAAGCTGCACATCGCTCCCTTCTCAGACATGGTGTGATGACCACATGGTAATGCATGGTATATGTATCATTATCCATGTGGATCAGTAATGTGGCACTGCTCCACCTGGCCCCACAGACCCACCTGTCGGCTACTTTCAGGTAACCTTTCATCATAGATGCATACATGGCCCATGGCATATAGCCCACTAGTTGACTTTGACTGTACATGCTATAGTTGATATCCATCCCTGCAAATGCCATCTGGCTAGCCAGTGTCCCATGTGTATCACATGTGCAACACAGGTGATACATGGCAGGATGTTGAATCACTGTAAAGTGCCGTGTAGATGTATATGGCAGAATACATACATGTAAAACCTTATGTGAGCATGTCTGCAGGGTCACAGGTCATGTCTGTTAAGGCAGTGTAAGTCCTTATATGTGACATATACACTGCATCAAGGTCGACTGCATTAATGTGGACACATCCAACCATGTGCTGATAGGTAGGGACACCAGTACAGGCAAACAGACATGCCCACATCAAGACAGCAACCACATGGAGTATGAGCAATGTACTCAGGTGACACACACACACACACACACACACACACACACACACACACACACACACACACACACACACACATATAGGGTGATAATATCCACTCAACATTGAGTGTCACATGTGTGTGACACAAATGTGTCAGTGTCATGTAGGTTTTCAAATACAACTAATTAAACTGAATTAATGTGATACACATGTATGTTCAGCTGTAGCTCTGTATGTCTCTGAGGTACTGTGACCTGTCTCCATCATTATGTCTTCCAGGTATGCCGCGTGCAAGGCTTCCCCCTTTTACATGCTTGGAGGATGAGGCCCTCACCCCATACCTACTCGACAATCACAACATCCTGTTCAGCCATGCACCACAGGATGCACAGCAGTGGGATTCCCTGTGGATGGAACTTCACAGGAGGGTTAATGATGTGGGTGGCCACAACCGCACATACCAGCAGGTGTGCAGACACTGTACAGACCTCATTAGATGGGCGAAACAGCGGGTGAATGCAATCACCAGGGAACAAGGTGCAACAGGTGGTGGACCACCAACCCAGCCCCCACTCACACATACCGAGGAACTGCTGGCCAACCTGGGAACACCTGCAGAACCACATCCACAAGCCTTAGCCGATATTGTGGAGGTGGGTGTCTCTCAACCATTGAGCCTGGAGTTGCCTGGTAAGTCAGTACTGCACCTATAACAACTATATTCCATATAACTGCATATGTCACTGTACAATATGTAATGTAACATCATATGCAAGGCATGTATACACACATGCTGCATACTATAGTATGCTACTCTGTGTATGCACACATGGGCACACACCATAGTATAGTCTAATGTACTGGTGTATGTGTTATGCACATTGCTCCCTGCCGACTTTATACAGGGGTAGATTATGCTCATACTGCTGTGTTACTCCTATTTAGGTACCTCTGGCATTCTGCAGAGACAGCAGCCCATTGCAGGTGAGAGCGTTATTATTTATCAGGAACCATAATGCACAAATCTATCTGCCATGTGGCCATTCGCAACATGTACACATAATGTATGGTCCTGTCACAATATACAGGTCGGACCTGCAATGCATCATAATGACTATCCATGTGCAACACTTACAAACTATGTGAATTATCTCACCAACATGAATCCTCACAAACTTTATTGCCAGATGTGTTGACAGCTGTGTGTACAATGGTGGAGGTGCTGTTCACTTTAGGAACATACAACGGATCTGATCTACACATGTGGTGAATACAAACAGTACTACACAGTGGGCTGGAGTATGGCCAGCACACAGGTTTCACCAGTGTGCATCATAGCCCTGCTATGAATGTCACACAATGTGATGTGCTGTCTTGACATGTCCATGACATCTATTGGCCTGGCTGCTACACTGCCTACCTAACCTGAAAACATATCCCACATACCACCCTTTATCTGCATAACCCTGTTGTCAGTGGAGCATATATGTCATATGGGACAACACAGACATGTGAAATAGATGCCCACCACAATAATTTGGACAACACATGCACACACATGGCCATGGAGGATGGCGAGAGACATGGAGCAACACACACAGTAGACGTGCTTATGTGTACACCCTGTCGTACAATGGCTACACATGTTTCGGCCATGGCCTTTGTATAATGGTCATAATGTAGATGTGGAACACTAGACATCCTACAGGCCTGCACACATCTTGTGTAGGCCTAACATCAATCCACCACATAGGATGTGTTGAACATCTTGAGGGTGTTGCAACATGACAGCAGTCACCTGTACAGTATCCACATCATGACACAGATACAGTACATTCCCGTTGTTGGTGATGGACATAAATGCCATACTAGCTCCTCGTGTTTGTGTGTGTGTGTGTGTGTGTGTGTGTGTGTGTGTGTGTGTGTGTGTGTGTGTGTGTGCGTGTGTGGTACACAGATGTCATGTGGGACATGGTGTACCGATGTGTTCGCTATGTCTGGCCATAGTTGCCAGGCTGCAGCAGTATGGTTGCTGATGTGCAGGGGTGTCATCCGTATACCCATCAGTGACCTGTGTCACAACTTCCACATCATGGTTTAGTGTTTATACACCCCAGTGATGTGGGTCACATTCCACAGTATATATGTACTGTATCTGAACACAGTCATGGCTATGAACCCTGTCTGTAACTCACACAGTATAGCACTAGAGATGCCTTCTGATTCCCTGCAATGGCCATGCACATCAGCTAAATTTGCAGTATATCTGTAGGGTGGACAGACAACACTGAATTGGTACCATTGCCCCACTGTATATTTGACAGGACACCATTGTGTTAAACATGTATGTATGTTATTGCACACGTCAGCAGATCACATCATACTACATGTGATTATCAAGGTCATATGCCACACATCAGGCAGGTGTACTGTTAACCTGTGCTGGTCCACATGGTGTAACACAGGGATGTATGCTAACCACTACTATGATTATATAATTTGCATGCCATCTGCTATGACACATGCATGCTGTTGTGTGCAACCTAGGGATGTATGATAACTACCACTATTATTGTATGCGCTGCATGCCGTCTGCCGTATCACATGCATGTTGCATGCCTTCTGTCATATCACATGTGTGTGTGTGTATGTGTCTATTGTATAGATTGTAATGTACAGTTCTTGTCTGCCCTCACAGGTGATGTAGGTGCATTGCCTTCCTGCGGTACATCAGATGTTAGTGTCCCCACAGACTATAGCAGTGATGATGAACGTATGATTGGGACAGAGGCAGAGTTGTCAGGGGCTGAAACTGTGCCATTGGTTGCCATTTCATCTATATCCACCTCATCCCCGCACACAGATCCCATATCTGCACATACCCCATCACCAGTGGCCATAGAGGAAGGACAGTTGGCGCATGTTAGCGTGGAACAGGAAAGTGTTGGGGCTATGGAAGGTGTGCCTGAACACCATGGTGTCAGCCAAACTACTGGTGGTGCCCCACACAGGCACATGGCCAGTGCTGCTCGTACGAGGACCTCTGGCCAACATGCTCCTGCATGACAGAGCACAACAGCTGGTATCACCAGACACATGTTTCAGGCTGTAATGGAGGCACAGGCATGTGCTGAATGGCGCAACAGAGAAGATCAGAGACTACAGAGGGCTGCTGTCCAGTCTTTAAACAACAGCATCCAGGCAATGGTAAATGCCCAACAGCAGATTGCTGATGCTTTGGAGAGATGGTTGGGTGACATGGTTGGAGTCCTTGACCATGGCATGGCAATCGAGCGTGAGCTGTCTGTATTGGAACATCTGGCAGGAGTGAGGCATCGGGCATGTGGACATAGGTCTGCTACATCACCTGTGTCAGATCTATGTGTACGAGCTACCTCACATGCCCGCTCCCATAGTGGCAGCAGTGCATCTGGTGCTGTGCTGTCCACACCACAACACAGCAGGCCACGTGCATGTGGCCCGGGACGGTACCAACAGGGGCACAGTTCCAGTGGATTAGTGACATCAGACAGTACCCAATCTGCACCTCTGTCTGGTAGTGCCCGTGCAAATCCTGGCAGGCACAGGTCACATGTCCGTGGCCGGACACCGTGAACTGTAAAACCTCGCCTGTACAGTCTGCAGCTGTCAATAATACCCCTGTGTAGGCCAGACACATGGGAGAACTGTGTGCAGACATACATGCACACACTGGACACATATCTAGGGCACCGCAACACACACATGCATAACATCCACACATGCCCAATTAGATCAAAGGCCCAAACCCACACACATGATGTCATCCAATGGTGCAGCCTAGGCCTCTGGCAAACATTAACACCCTGTGCATATGATGATGCCTGTGCTGCATCCCTGACATCTACACCATCGGTGCAGGGACATGCTCATATGATCTGATGACAGGGTGAACAGACTAGGATGATATGTGTAGTTTACAAATGTTGAGGACTGTTGACAGGCAGCAGATATACCATGTAGTACAGGTGTACAATACTGTTAACAGTATGTGTCTTGTGTAACAACAGTAAATGCATGTTGGTCATCATGTTCTGCTGTCCTTCTTCAGGTCTAATTGCACATGCCGGTGGATGTCAGTGTTTGCAGTTAAGTGTCCCATATGTCTATGTGGACTACTCACAGGTATGTATGAATATACCAGCATGCACCATGTAGCTGCCACATACCAGTGAGAATGTCCCACGTTACAAACACGTCTACCATTCCAAGAGCATGATAGCTGTGTATTAAGCTACTGTGGCCACAGACATGACATCCATAAAGGGTGACATCACAGGTACAGTTACATGGAGTGGTGAGGTAAGAGAGTGGTCAACTGATTACAAGGGTAGAGGCCAGTGGGAAGTGTGATGCCTCAATGGGAATCAGTAATACACGTTCCCATGACAGGATGCCAACACACAACTGCACCCACACACTCAGGTATTGACACACATGTATTCAGTGACACTGTAACACACACACACACACGCACAGACACACACACAAACTCACGGCTTCACCGACATAGTAACACACACTAGCACATAGTTGCTACTGGTGGCATGAGGACCCCTGTCTATGTGCAAATCATCATTACAGTACTGTGCACCTACATGATGCGCTACAGAGAATACACATGTACAGGTAGTCAGTATGGCCTAAGATTGGGGACATCAACATGGATAGGTGAATGCATCGCCTGGATGGTGGGGGGGTCTTATCAGTTCAGTATGGTAATATACATCCTCACCCCAGAGACCAGTCAACCCTACATACACAATCTGTGGCATTCAGTAATTAATACACCTATGTCATGCACATACAGATACCTCACATGTGTGAGATACACGCTTCTGCCTATGTCCTGCTTTCTACATTGCAGTCTGTACAGATGTGTACACTAGTGTACAGGAGAGTGAGTAACAATTGAGATGTAGTAACCACAATACGTGACATATATGGACACACACGCAACCACACATGCCAGTACTGTGAATCTCAGACCTGCCTAGCTCATGTTATGTATGTCAGATGTACAGCAGTATTGCACGTGTTACAAACTGTTACAAAACCATTGCTTACCAGTTACACAGGGTATTGTAGGAATGCTTGTGACACACCTGTGAGCTGTCCACAGCAAACATCCATCTGCAAAGATGCCCCACCACTTAGTTATTTCAATACATCTGTCCATACCTGTGGTACATCTTTCTGTACATTCAGCATATCACCATATACAGTTGGCAATGTTGAGGCTGCATTGCTGATGCATGTTGTACTAGGATATATGCCACCTGCATACATCAGCAACTCCACACGCATGTTATCTGAATGCACAACACTATGTGTACAGGTGTGTAGGTCCTACAATCCTGACATTTGGTCATGTTTGTAGGCATTGCAATTGGTGGATATGTGTAATGACATACATGACACGTGGACTGTTGTATGATATGATGACCAGTACAGAGGGGATGTTACCTCTGTCAACATTGATATCACACCTTATGTACTGTTAGCATTCAGCAGCCATGGACCCACATTCCATGTGCATGTGTTTAATGGCTGTAGCCACCTGTTTGCACAAAGGAATACAACAGCTATGCTATTTACAGGTATGTTGTGTGTGTGGCATGTTCATACCCAGGGCAGGTACATGTATGTCATATCCATACATGAGGGTGTGTACTGGTGTACAGCAACAGACATCTGCTAATGGTGGAAAGTACAGAGGACCCTTGGTATGTGTACAGCTGATCTGGTCACAAACAGTGGTATCATTGCATTGCATAACACATGATGCAACTGTGTCAGTACATGTGTACTGTCTACAGTTGATGTTGAGCTTAGTACAGTACACAGGTCAAGGGTCACATGGTGGTGTACACATCTGTCATACAACATGTATGGTTGTGTGTGGTGGTCTGAGGGCATGGTGATGTCTGCAGTTTACATCCTAGAATGCAGCATGTGACACTGTGTCCTGCACATGGCTCATCTGTGATGCCTTTCATGGGGGGACCGTTCAGTACATGTGAGTGGCCTTTATGTATGTGGGTACATCACCTGGAGCAGTCCGTACCTGTGTTATGGCCCACATGTCTGGTTCTGAGGTATATGGTGGTAGTGCTAGGTTCTGAGGTATATGGTGGTAGTGCTATTGTGCACTACAGAGACATCAGCCAGGTGTTCCTCACTGCACAGATGTCAGTACTCCCCATTCTTGAATCTACAGTGGCCAGCTGTGAATATGGACGCTACACAACTAGCACTGGTTAGCATAAGAAAACAATGCAGTTGTCCTGTAGGTGTATGGGAGTTAACCTGTGTTTAGGACATTTGCCTTGCAATGGCACTATGTGGGCAGATGAGACTTGGGTAATAACCACACTCCCTTGTATCATGGATGCATGTGATATGTGACAAAGGCCTGCCTACTGTCAGCCATGTCATCCGAGAATGACAGCTTATGTGTAAAAGACCGGTGTCAAATATATGTAGAGCAGCGTTCCCGCTAACAATGACAACTACTAACACCAGAGCCCATTACAATGTGTTCTTTACATCTACCTGTAATAGCATGGACACTGTGGCCCTCCGTGTTTAACATCAGAGTGCATCCCAGTCAGCCCTGTGCTACTAGGAGTATGAGCATGCCCAGTATATCCTAGTGTAGATGGACACATAGTAGTGAATTCTGACCAGCCCTGTGCTACTAAGTGTGTGAGCATGCCCCCTGTGCTACTAAGTGTATGAGCATGCCCAGTGACACCTTGTATCGGTTATGTGCCTCTGTATATGGGCATGGCCACTGTAACCCTGTATAGTGGTAGTAGTCATCCATTCCATAGATGGGCATACTCCAGGTCAGGATGGATTCATACTTTAAACACACAGGTTTGCAGGTATGTACATCTTAACTGCCAGCATCCATGTTAATGTCCATATTCCCAGATGGTCATAATGACAGCCTTGACATGTGTAGTCTGTGTGGCACGATTCATATGTGTGTAGTATTGTAATAGTAATCTGTAAATAGGCAGGTGTCCCGTACCCGATACCGGTGTGTGTGTATGTCTGTCCCCATTTGCCGGTGGACTCTAAATTACTTTTAGACTTCCCACACTCTATACATTTCTTATACCCACTGTTAGCAAGGCCAATGATGTCACCCATCTACAAATACACCTCTGGGAGGGCTGTGTCCCAGTAATCTCAGTAGCACATTCTGTAACTGTGTAATGCTGTAGTGTAATAAAGTAGTTAGGTCGGTGTTCTAGTCCCACACTTGCTGTGTGTATGTGTCTCCCCATTTGACTGAGTAATACCTTTATACTGCTCACACTCCATACATTTCTTATACCCACCGTTATCAAGGCCGATGATGTCACCCATCTGCAAATACACCTCTGGGAGTGCTGTGTCCCAGTAATCTCGGGAGCACGTTCTGTAACTGCGTAATGCTGTAGTGTAATAAAGTAGTTAGGTCGGTGTTCTAGTCCCACACTTGCTGTGTGTGTGTGTGTGTGTGTGTGTGTGTGTGTGTGTGTCCCCATTTGCCTGAGGACTGAGTAATGCCTTTATACTGCTCACACACCATACATTTCTTATACCCACTGTTATCAAGGCCGATGATGTCACCCATCTACAAATACATCTCTGGGAGTGCTGTGTCCCAGTAATCTCGGTAGTGCGTTCTGTAACTGCATAATGCTGTAGTGTAATAAAGTAGTTAGGTCAGTGATCTAGTCCCACACTTGCCGTGTGTGTGTCCTTGTTTCCCTGAGAACTGAGTAATGCTTTTATACTGCTCACGCTCCATACATTTCTTATACCCACCGTTAGCAAGGCCGATGATGTCACCCATCTACAAATACACCTCTGGGAGTGCTGTGTCCCAGTTATCTCAGTAGCGTGTTCTGTAACTGCGTAATGCTGTAGTGTAATAAAGTAGTTAGGTCGGTTCTCTAGCCTCACACTTGCCGTGTGTGTGTGTGTGTATGTGTGTGTATGTGTGTGTGTGTATGTGTGTGTGTGTGTGTGTGTGTGTGTGTGTGTGTGTGTGTGTGTGTGTGTGTGTGTGTGTGTGTGTGTGTGTCCATTTGCCTGAGGACTGAGTAATGCTTTTATACTGCTCACGCTCCATACATTTCTTATACCCACCGTTAGCAAGGCCAATGATGTCACCCATCTACAAATACACCTCTGGGAGTGCTGTGTCCCAGTAATCTTAGTAGTGCGTTCTGTAACTGTGTAATGCTGTAGTGTAGTAAAGTAGTTAGGGTGGTGTTCTAATCCCAGACGTGCCAAGTGTGTGTGTGTGTGTGTGTGTGTGTGTGTGTTTGTGTGTGTGTGTGTGTATGTCTGCCTGCATGAGACAAGTACAGTGCTTTGTAGTATTCGCTGTAGCGCATGCCTTAAATGCATGTTGCTGCAGTGTGATACGGTAGGGGTTTGTATACATGACATGGCAAGTGTGTGTTTGTCTGTCAGAGCCTGTGTAGAGGTGGCCGTGATTGTCTTACAACTGGACATGTTTGGGAGTGGGTTTTGTAGTTTTCTTATATGGTATCCATCTTATTACACACTGGCCACCTCACGAGAAGTACAGCTGTCAGTCAGTCACGGCACTGTGTTGGCAAGCCATACCCGTACATCTGGCAAAAGGGCTGGTGAACTAAGTATGCAGCCCTACTAGTACCCGGTATATGACCTGCACCCATGTGCCATGCACATGCAACCTTGCCTAGGATATCCCACTATGTTGTTAGTAACATGCACATTGAGGACAGATAGTAGGCATGGTATGACCGCAGTGGCCTGCAGAGGACATGGCACCCTGTACAGTAGTACAATAGGCACATATATGCGGACATTATGCCTTCACTATGTTCCACACTGAATGGCTGCAACATATGTGGTGCCATCATATGTGATCCACTAAGGCCAGACAATGCTGTACACATGTGCCCTGTATGGACCCATGCCACTGACACCACTGGATACCTGTCCATTCTATCAATGCAGGTGCAAGGCCAACCTGCTCACTATAAGCAGGTTTTGCCACACCAGGCCAGTATTGGCATATCGGGGTATAACAGGCTGTGTACACTACATGTGTCTGCCAAACCAGGTACACCTGTACATGTCACTGTACAGTATTGTGGGACATGCACATCCCAAGCAATGTCTATGTGAAGGACTATCAAACACAGACGTGGCATGCATTGCAAAGCTATGGCCCTACACATTGGTAACCAGGATGTCAGGCCAGATATTGCAGTACCCATCTGTGTGGGACATTGCAGACACTACACCCCTGCACTGCACACCAATGTCGGGTGATGGAATGACAAGGATTACCCCTCACCCAGCATTGTACAGCCGCCTGGCACAGCCAAACACTACGCACCCATAGAGCAATGTATACCTGCATGACAGTACTGGCACCCTGTGTCTGCATGTGGGTTGTGATGCTCCCAACCACAGTCACTCCCAGTATAAACCTTGTTTGCATACCAACAGTTGTCAAGCACTTTCACATGGCCTAGCCCATAGAACCTCCAGCTATCCCCTGTGGTGCATGTGGTTCTGTGCATTACTGCGGTGTGGCAAACTAAGTAGTTACTTTGTGTATTTGCCGGCCTGGCAAAGGTGTCAATGCGTGTCCATTAGAGGGTGGTTGTGGTGACAATGACATCCGTTCACGTGGACTGACATGTTTGCCACACCTAAATTATGTCTACTATATCTGTTGCAGATGGCACTCACTCACCTACACACATGTTCTTACAGCATTGCAACATGCCGTCTCTGTGGTACATGTAGTAACGTCATGCACATGTAATAATAATGAGGAGTCAGGGGTTTGCCCCTGTACTATTCAGCATGTGCCAGATTATGGTTAAGTCTCCAAGCCTTCCCTGGTGTACATCACCTGTCCTGCACACACATTCTCTGGTGGATGTGAAGGTGTACACCTGCACAGCAGCAGCATGTGTATTGTAACAGATGGAAATGGTCAGGTGATGGCCTCTGCACCTATTGCAGTTCTCCTCTAGCTGATTGCATGTGGTACAGCTGTGATGGTGTTCCCATAGCCATCCGCATGATAAACACAGTACACTATCTAGGGAAACATGTTATTATCTGGCCATGACAGTCGCTGTGAGTGGTACCCGGATGTGGTGTTCTGACACGGCATCGCAGATGATATCTGGATGTACCTCAATCATTTTCAACAATGGTAAATAGCCTAATGACAGGAAAGTGATGTGTCACACAACTACAGCATGTAAGTGTAGCTATGCTGCATTGAGACTACTGCCTGTTTAACATGTGTGTGGTAATGGCTATTCTGCATGTTAAAATACAGACATGACTGTACTCTGTTCATGACAGAACCCTCTGTAGGGCCATCTGTGAACAGGTCAGTGTGTGCAACCATTTGTTTCCTGTGTTACACACTGAACACACTTATGTGCATAGCAGAAGCATGATGTGGGGGTTGCAGACAGTACATGATGATAGGGATGTGTTACTGCCATTGCATCCCTGAATGGTCATGTGTCACATGAGACAGTGGCATGACTGGCACTGTGTGGGATTCCCAGTGACTAGCCAATGATTGGCAACTGTTCACTGTCACACATCTACTACACATTGTACAGTTGCCATGCGGTATATATGCATGTGTTGTGCTCCCTCTGCAAATGTATATGATCTGTTGTGTTGATTTGCTGGTGATATCTGTGCATACTGTCATAGGTAATCCTGTATGCTGTTGTCTATCACTAAGCCAAATGTGGGTTTAAAACACAACACCACAGGCCAAATGGTTGGTAGGTCCCAGCAGATCCTCCTGTCCCACTTTAGCTGACCATGGCACTGGGCACTAGCACATCTGGGGCCCAGCCATTAACATCAACCTCTGTTGGCTCTGCACCACCTTCTGGTGGTACCACCACTGAGGATGGAGCATGTCCCCCTTGGGAGCGGGACTAGACACGTACACATCTGCTGTCGTGTGGTCCCGGGCATGTTGCGTAGGTGGCTCCCTAAGGGGTTACGAAGCCAGATACACCAGTTCAAGGGTGGAGTGTCACATTTATAGGGTGATGCTGCCCCTCCTGGACAGCCCCCAGCACTGCCTTCTTTGCAGCTGTGTAGGTGCAGTGGCAGTTACCCATGGCTGGAGACCTCCATCCCACTGTTCCCATGGGCTTTTGAATGCCAAAGTCCCATCCCCATCCAGGGTGTACCCCCCCCACATGTGTCATATACCAACCCTGTATGCTGTCATTTCTGTGCTCCTACCTATCCTCCACAGCCATACCTACACTCCTTCCCCAATATCTGACCCTCACCTACAGGCACATAAGGCCATTTGGCTCCTAGGACATCATCTGCCCTATACATAGCTGTCCATTACACACACATGCCCACTGGACACATGAAACCCTTGTAATATGCATCATAACATACTACTGTTATCCTCACCACTGTCCCTCAGGCGCACCATCCTGGTATGCAGATCACTCCAACATGGTTCAGGTGCACGTGAGGAGGACAACTCCATTGTACACAAAACACTACCGGTCCTCTGTGGTTACCCCATTTACCTTTATCATGATGATGATGTTGCACACAGCACATTGCAGGAGTACTTTTCACACATAATGATTGGACAGGTACTGTTGTGTTAATGTACATTACATGCACAGAGTGATGTATACGGCCAATGTACAACTATTGTCTGTCTGAGGGAGTCTTGTGATCACATAGAGAAACACCACTACATAATACAGGCATCGCTGGTGTTTCCCATTTCATTCATTTTTAATGCTTTGTTGCCACATGGCATGTCCCTGATACATCTCTATATATGTATGTACCTATATGCTGGACATAAACACTCACATGTACATCTACATGATGGGATACATTCCTATATTGTTGAATGACTGCGCTGTATGATATCCTCTGGTTACAGCTTCTTACGCTTGATTAGCCTCAACATTGCTTAACCAATGCAATACTCTCATACTGGTAGCCAAACACGCTTGCACCCGCTCGACCCCGCACTTGCTAATGCACCGGCATTGGTGCTTGCATCTGTCACTCACACCCCTGGGTGTGATCGAGGACCACAATATTATTTTGTGATGCCTATTACATCGTACTACATGACTCCAGTATCGGGATTGGCCACCAATTAGGCGACGGCATCGCGTTCGACTGTATGGAATCAGCGGCCTGTCCAGTGACACAATCATATTTGTGTGTATCTCATACAATGTGCTCCCACCCTGTGATGCCTATTACATCGGAATACATGAATACAGTATCGGAAACGACTGCCTATTAGGTGACTGCATGGCGTTCGTCTGTATGGAATTAGTGGCCTGTCTGGAGAATCATTCATATTTGTGTGTTCCTCTTGGGCATACCTTGTGATGCCTAGCACATCGGACTACATGACTACAGTCATAGCTGGCCTTAGGCATAGGCCAACTAAGTAGCCGCCTAGGGCACCGCTTTAGTGGGTGCACTTTACCAGTATTTATTTGGTGTAGGTAGACCAGGATGGGGGCACTGGGTGGTATGGTGGGGGGTGCCATTGTGCCCTCTGCCTAAGGCACCAGTTGACCTAAGGCCACTCCTGACTACAGTATCAGGAATGGCTGCCCATTAGGCAACGGCATGGCATTCGACTGTACGGAAACAGCAGCCTGTCCAGTGAATTAATCATATTTGTTTGTTCCACATACACTCTGCTCCCATCTAGCTGATACATGGCAACCGAGACCCTGCATTACAAATGAGTAGTTGGGCTGTGGTAGCCACATCCGTCGGACAGGTCATGCTACCGCATACCTATTATAGGTTTGCCACCTTCTCAATTGGCCAAGGTAGGACTTTAGGGTTACCATTTGTCCCACTTTGCGAGGGACAGTGTGAAAATAATCAAGACATAGCGCATGTCCAGATTACAGGACATTATTATATTCTACGTTTCATTAATAATTGCATACAACTGTTGTTTTATATATGACACTTCTATATGTTATGTGAAGTAGCATAAGTAATTCAAATGCAACTAGATTAAGCTTTTATTTGTGCAAATAAGTGTAATCCTGTACTATGCACGGCTGTAGGTATGTTTAGTCCTGGAATGTCTGACATTTCTATAGAATATGTCCCCACTCTGGCCATTTGGAAAGGTAGCAACCCTATAGGACCTGTATGTAGAGACATCAGACTTTGCAGGGCAATACACCCATAGCCAATTGAAAGGGGTGTACTTCACTGTTTTGCCTAAATAAAAGGTTACTCTTGTAGCATTATAGTTGCTTATACTGTTACCTATAACATTTAGGTGTTTCAGAGGAACATAATTGTTTTATGCTACTACTACAGACAATACAGGTAGTCTTTGCACTAAATCACAGGACATTTGCCTTAATTACAGTTATTATGCTGGACACAACTGCCCACAGGGAAGTGTCCCTTGCAAAGATGGACAGGTGGTAACCACAAACCTATTATTCTATCAACCTTCTAAGGTAGTCGGCGGAACATGCGCTTTCTCTCACTATCAGACCTCTCATACGAATGGGGAAGAATAAACACTGAATCAGGGACACTGCATAATGACCTTAGGGACACATTTAGAAGGCTGGTGCTATTAACCTGACACATCGACGGACACAAAGCACATATGTATTCATACACATTGTCTGAGGTGCATGCAGTTTATGACTCTTACATGTTGTCATTATTCATTATGTGTATTCTGCCACCTTTCCTCCTAATATCACTAGTTCTAGGATGGTTTAGTTGAGACTGTGTTAAGATTCTGATTCGTAATCATGGACGTCCTGGTAGTCGGGGAGAGTTCAATGATATGGTCACTATGTATTCCTCCAGTGGTTTACGGACTATCCAGTAGATGTGCTGTTACGGTTTGGGAGGTATGGGCATCTGCTATACCCACATCGGAATATTACTTACACCCATGGGGTGGTCCTAATATGTGTCTGCCAGCCAACACCTGCACGCCTAGCCCAATAATCGCTTACCCATAGTTTCCCCACCTGCCATTACTCTACAACACTCATACTTACTGTGGGCACAGGTGGACGCAGGTGGGATATGAACACACCACTACACATTGCCCACTCTCCCCGAGTCGGGACACATGTCATACGTTCTGTCAACAAATGTGTCATCAGGCTTGCACAACCTACTGTTCCGTGTACAGCTACATCCTGGTCGTAATGGTGTTCCCCCATTGGTTGAAGGTACCACATTTTTGGTGTCCCGCAAGGGATGTCGATGTCCATGTTTAAAGTGTAGACCTTGTAGATCTCTCCCACTGGTAGTTTCCTGCTGGTGGTCTGTGAAGCAGTGCTGTAACCTAGGTATATACATGTGTATATTTACTGAAACATATATATATATATATATATATATATATATATATATAAATATATATATATATATATATATATATATATATATATCTATTTTCATTAATATATACAGACATATCTGCATATGTATTCTTACATGTATATTCATATCTTGCTGTTTTATATATATATATATATATATATATATATATGTGTGTGTGTGTGTGTGTGTGTATGTATATGTGTGTGTGTATATATATATATATATATATATATATATATATATATATATATATATATATATATATATATATATATATATATATATATATATATATATATATATATATATATATATATATATCTATATCGGTTGTCTGCATGTGAGTATGCATATATACCTATTATGACCTAGCTGACCTCCACGGGGCAGTCCATTAGAATCGGCCCATCCAACCCTGGCATGCCTGGATCCATAATTGCATACCCATAGTTCCCCCACCTGCCACTACTCTACAGCACTCATCCTTACTGTGGACACAGGTGGATGCAAGTGGGATATGAACACACCCCTGCACACTGCCCACTCTCCCCGTGTCGGGACACATGTCGTACATTGTGTCAATCCATGTGTTATCAGGCTTGTACAACCTACTGTTCCGTGTACAGCTACATCCTGGTCTTAACTGTGTTACTCCCACTGACTGTAGGCACCAATTTTTTGGTGTCCCGCAAGGGACGTCACTGTCCATGTTTAAAGTGGAGACCTTGTAGACCTCTCCCACTGGTAGTTTCCTGCTGGTGGTCTGGGAACCAGTGTTGTATTTACCTTTATTGCATGTCTGTATGCCTCACTGGCTTAGCTGGGGGAGCTGATAAGTAGATGCTTGTTGAGTGGATCTCCCACCAACATATGCCCGGTCTAAACATGTTACTCGTAACTGCTGTAACATAACCTAAGTATATACATGTGTATTTCACTGTAACATATATATATCTATTTTCATTAATATATACAGACATATGTATTCATACATGTATACTCATATCTTGCTGTTTTATATAAATATATATATATATATATATATATATATATATATATATATATATATATATATATATGTACGTATGTGATATATATATAATTATATATATGTACATCAGTGTGTCAATACATTCCCCGCTCATACGCACTTACACATGCGTAATGATGTTTATAAGCTTCACCAGCATACTAGTGCCTTATTCATTATAACACCGACACACTCTAATCATCTTGTAATCGGTATGTAGCATGTTATACAGTGGACAGATGTCGCTATATGTTAATGTATGGATTACCGATGGTAATTGGAATGTGATAGTGTGATTCGACCCATCCCTCTTCTGCACAGCCTATTATTCCATGTACTGTCGATGATTGTATGAGTACATTCCTATTATTTATGTCAACAAATGGAATGCATGTGTTACAGAATTTGTACGTCAACATATATTGTTGTCTGCATGTGAGTATGCATATATACCTATTACGACCTAGCTGACCTCCACGGGGCGGTCCATTAGAACTGGCCCATCCAACCCTGGCATGCCTGGATCCATAATTGCATACCCATATTTCCTTCACCCCAACCATGTTAAATTTACATGCGTAACATCCACTATCCACTTGTTATTGCAGCCATGACACACCTTTACACATTTCCCTCTCCAGAGCATTTGGGGCCCTACACACATTCTGTCATGCCTCGTGTATTCACAGGGTCTCCCGCCATCTATATTTGCACATACGTGCCTTTCCTGGGGTTATGGAATACAGCCATTTGTGCTTTCCAATTTTTGGAGGTCCCAGCATGGGACTACATTCCATCTGTGTGTAAAGTAGACCTAGCATTTCAACGATGTTACTCCCACTGGTAATACCCTGCCTATGGTGTGAGTAGTGATGCTCTGCTCACTCCTGAGCAGCTTTTTATGACATACGCTGAAAGCACTTTATAATACCAGCATTGCTCTTGATTCCCTTCAGATCCCTTGTGTATGCTTTACTGTTACAACGTCCATTCTTTATATATATATATATATATATATATATATATTTTTTTTTTTTTCTCATGTATGTAGATATATATCTATACACATATATGTGTGTGCATGTGTGTGTGAGTGTGTGTATATATATATATATATATATATATATATATGTATATACATATATGTGTGTGTGTGTGTGTGTATATATATATATATATATTTTTTTTTTTCTCATGTATGTAGATATATATCTATACACACATATATGTGTGTGCATGTGTGTGTGAGTGTATATATATATATATATATATATATATATATATGTATATACATATATGTGTGTGTGCTTGTGCTACTTTATGTGCTATTGTCGACCTTGAACCGTGAATGCCTTTTCGTTAGGCGAATGCTCTAACCACTACACTGTTGGTGTTCTGCCTCATTTATATGTATATCCATGGTGCATTGTTACCCGAACACAAGCCTCATCACTTCACTTACACAGCAGGCATCCATTTACTTGTTGGGAAAAATGCACTACTACACATGCACGTTTCCCTATTCCCTACTGCTCTGGACTCGTGCTGCATGTTGACTCACTCCGAGGATATTCAGACCTCTACAGCCTATAGTCCTGGCACATACATGTGTTCGATTGTCAGGGTGTTCATATGGTCTTCCGGGTTTAGACTTTTCTGACTGGGGACTGGGACTGCCCTGTACCTAGTTGAAAGTCAGACTTAGCAAGGGGAGATCGTTCGTTCCACTTTTAGCGTTCTACCTGTGGTTGGGGATGCAGAGGTGTGCTCACCTATGGCCATCCTGATATATAACAGCACTAACTATTACAAGGATTTCCTATATTGTGACCTTGTTCATTCTTCATATCTACATATATATATATATATATATATATATATATATATATATATATATATATATGTGTGTGTGTGTGTGTGTGTGTTTGTGTATATATATATATATATATATATCGGTCTGTACATACACATGCATATACACTTACATGTTCATTTACATTTCCCATACCGTTGAATCACCGCCAACTACCGTTGCGCATACACGCTTGCATATCCACTTACGTCTCAGGTTGCCACCTTTTCATATGGCCAAAGCGGAGCATTTTCGGGACACACATCAGACTTTACAGGCCAACACATACCCACGGTCAGTACAAAGGTTAGAACTTTACTTATTTGCCTAAATAAACGCTTATTCTTGTAGCAGTTTGTTTGCTTCATCTGTTTCTTGTAACTTTGAGTGTTTACATAAATAACTGTTTTATGCAACTGTTACATGAAATATGGGACATATTTCCTACAATCACAGGACATTTGTCATTGTATTATATTTGGTCTGGACACAACTACCCAAAAAGGGACTGTCCCTCACAAGGTGGGGCAGGTGGTAACCCTACTTACGCCTGCTTTACAGCGCCTTAAGCACCCTATATCCGACTGTCACTATCTGAATGTGTAAGGTATATATTCCCAATAATGCATGTGGGGAGACGTGCATCATGGTCAGGTGTTTAATCCTGAGTCATAGGTTCTACAGGACTGGCTGGAAGCTTGAGTAGTCTTGTGGACAGCTACTACTCATACAACTTGTGTCCAGATGTATACAGGACTGGACATCATGTCGTGACACCAAGTCTAATGTTTAGAACAGATACATATCCCATGAGAGATATCCAAAAATTGTGGGGACCAATGACCATCTTTGCTTTATGGCTGTAAGGTAGGGTTATACATGCAAGGGATACATAGTTTGCAATCCTGAGAATGCTAAGGGTGAGACTGCCTACTAGATATGGGTAGGGGTCACTATGTGCAGATATGGCCGTGCCTATCTAGCAGCCCGAGTATGGCTGATTTTGGTATACATTCAGGAAGAGGGGGGTGGTGTGCTGTGAAGGGGATGATGGGTATTCAATTATGTATCCAGGTGTGTTGGGGTTGGATGGCTCAGTTCAGGCCAGACCATTATGTGGGTATGTGCCAGTAACGTTTCTGTACATGTGTATTGCACATTTTAATGTTCACATGTTTGTGGGATTGTATTGCAAATGTGTATATTTGTTCTTTGGTTATCTTCCTGATTCACCCACCACTCCCTCGTAGACCTCCAGTTCACCTATTGTGCATCCAACTCAGTCTCCCCTTGGCAAATTATTACATTACCCATCGCCCCCCACCCCATATTCCACAATCAACATTCATCCCTTCTCTAGTTGATGGCCCATGGTACAGTCAACAGAACACATTGCGTACACTACATATCTCTGGGACCAATATGGTTGTGAGGTCTACACTAACATTTTAGATCATCCACATGCTGTACTTCACACACATAGGTACTCACAAATACTTATCTTTCATGACATGGTAGGTAGACCCGGGTAATACCTGTTCATCTATGGGCCATCCTGGCAAGGACGACTTGGACCGCGAATGGGCAGATATTGGGCGAATGCTCTGACCATTGGTAGGGTTGCCACCTTTTCATATGACCTGGATGGGACATTTTCATGGCACACATCTGAGTTTACAGGCCAACACATACCCACGGTCATTACAAAGGATAGTACTTTAGTTTCATGCCTACATATAAGCTTTTATTGTTGTAGTGGTGTAGTTGCTTATTCTGTTTCGTTTACTTGCTTATTCTGTTTCTTGTAACATATAGGTATTTTATATATGGACATACGTATTGTATGGGACTATTACATAACATATGGGGCATAAGTATGTCCTACTATCGCAGGACATTTCACATTTATTATGAATTTGGTATGGACACGCCTGCCTAGAGGGGGACTGTCCCTCACAATGTGGGACAGGTGGTAACCCAAACCATTGGGCTAGGGTTGGCAATTGGCGGAGTGCTAACATGATGCCTTTCACTTCCACTTGGTATAACTAATGACACTACAATGGAATACAGGCACAGGGTTTTAAATATCTTTGTTAGAGGGATGGGGACTCAATATTCAGCTACATGCCTTTGTGTTTACTTCTTATTGTGGTGTTCGCAATGATGTCTTGTATGCTTTGCATACATTTCAGTATCCATGGACACTGACAAGAGTGATTACTATTAGAGGTAGGCTGTACTAGTCAGCATTTTAGGTTGCGCGTATGCAACTGACATGATCATGCCTCCGTGCAGCGCTTGGACACACCCCCTGCACTCGTACACGTTTCCTATGCACTTGGCCGTTACGGCAGCGTGCCTTCATTAATATGCATGTAGTGCTGCTGCGCCATCTCTACGCCGCATGGTTGGCGTATGGCTAACACCGTCCTTGCACTGAGCTTCATGAATCCCGGGCTATATCATCCTTTCAAAGATAGATTGTCTGATTCTAGAGAAATTATAAAAGGTCAGCACTAAATATCTGTGTAAGTTCCTCATAGACATATATTTTTCTTGTTAGCAAACTAGCTATGTTGAAAGAGAGGCATTGCATTCCTCTTCCTTTTTTTGAATTAAGCAACAGGTCTTTCAAGGTAAAATAAAGACGTTAGATGCAAAATTCTGCATGAAGGTAATGACCACAACATGGAAGCATTGCAATAAAACATTTTAATGTCTGTTCCTTTTTAATTCTATTTGACTTTTGGAAAAATAAGTTATATGTTCTATTAACAAGCACTCAGTAAAGGGATTTCTGTCTCATTTTTTTTTGGGTGGGGAGGGGGATCTTGGGGAACTAATACTGAGAATATGAATCTAAACTTCCAAATTATTTATATGGCTGCTTCTAACAGGCTATACATAGAAGAGATTGGATTAGAATTCAAAAATGAACTTTTGCTTAGTTCTTCTGTAATCTAGGATGCTTGCCTTAGCTTTCTCTGCATTCCAACCTTCTTCTTATTCTCATTATTTCTTTCTATATACAGGTTCAGAGTAATTACATGAATCTGAGATTTAACTGCAGACCGGGAGAACAAAGTGTTACATTTGTGCAAGCATTTCCTCTCCATCGTATTTGTGAGTGACTGCCTCATGAGCTGTATAATGTATATAGTTTTATCTTCAGATATGTCATAATGCATAGAAGTATTTGGTGTATATGAAATATTGTATTCATACTTGCTTTTCATGTACAGAGCAATGTTTTATGTGATTTATGTTATTGTTCCACATTTTCCCAAGTGCCCTTGTCATGCCGAAGACAATTTTGCTTAATTAAGCACTCCTAGCTACTTAATAAACAAATAGGCACACGTAACAGAGGTGGCTAGTAACTTCAAAGCAAAGTAGGATTACCAGGAGCAGATGAACAGATAGAGCTAACTGGAATGGGCAGGACTAAATTAAGATAGGGTCAACAGTGGGTATAGTTACATTTCAAATATCTGGTCATACAGCATTTCACATGCTAATGAGTCTTTCAACATCAGTCTTCCTCATCAGATCTGAGAAAAATGTTCATTTCAGACATAAGACATTACAGATAGGTTTTACTCTTATACATAAACTCCACAGGATCTGAACACAGAAGGGGTTGTCCTTGATTGTGTGAAATAACTTACCTGCATACACATGTGATGTAAATGGTTTATGTTCAGCTTATAACAAATCACACCTCATTGAATTATCAAGCTAGATATGCTTAACGTGAAACTATAAAAAAATGTTAAGAATCTATTTTTTGTAAAGGGAAGTCCCCTACCCCCAAGTCAGTGGGGGGCTCACCCATCTCCCAAAATTATATGTGCACCATCCCCGTGGTACTTTTAGGCACAGTCACCCCCACAATGGAGTATCCCGCTGGCTTGCACAACACAAAAAAACATGTAATTTCAACAAATTGTGATAAAGAGAAATTTAAAAAATGTCACTCATAAGAAAATGTCTCAATGAATTATGGGTATGTGGATATAAGCTCATGCACTCTAACTGTATGTTAAGTGCAATGAAAACACACACATAAAAACTAAAGAAAGAGCTAAAAACATTGTTTTTACATATGCATAAGATGTATTTATGGTTTTATGTATTACATATTCACCCTGTTTGAGAAAAAGTAAAAAACAATGGTGTGTTTTCTGAAATTGGATTTAAAGGCATTTTGTGTTAGGAAGATTACAAAATAGCATTAAAATAACTTTTTCAGCACTGGGAAGCCTATTAGAAGTAGAATACTCATTTACAGTCCTGCAGCCTGTATCACTTTAATGTTATGGTGCTGAGCTATATGTTGTGAATAGTTTGCACATTTGGCAGACAAATGTTTTCACCCAGGTAGAATTCATGGTCCAATTCAACTACTAGATTAACAAAACTGAGTAAATAAATGCTGTTATTTCTTTCCAGAGAGTGCTCTGGCCACTCAGCTTAGCCCTAAGAAACAGGGGTTACTCTGCTGAACGTGACATTGAGGGGTTCTCTGAGGGCCTGTATGGCCACTTCTGGGGGTGGCAGAGGCTTCTCTTCTGACAGTGTAACTAAGGGATTTGCCACTCTCTTCTAGTGCCAGCTGTGGACACCAGTGTCATCCAAGGTGCACCAGCTGCTGGAATCTTGCCATAGCATGGCAGAGCAACTCTTGGTATGGATAAAGTTGTATGACCATCAGGCCCTGACCATTTGGCTACCAGAGACACAGTCTAGACATGATATCAGACACAGAGGCAACTGATGGCTATATGTAGTCTGGGTGCTGTTTTAGCATCTAACCATGCCCACTGTTCTGTCCTTATCTAGGTGTTTCTGTTACTATTGTATCATTCACCACACCTTTTCAGTTGACCAGCCCTCAGCATTACCACTTTGTCCACCATCTGTCATTCTGTGTCTATCCACTGTCATCCCTACCTTTTGTGGGTATAGCTCCCCTAGCTGTATGTGCCTGCATTTATGCTTGTCTGGCTCTGCTGCTTTCCCTTCTCCCCCTATCTTTTCCCCAACCAATTTTCTCTACCTGCTGCTTTCCCTTCTCCCTCTATCTTTTTCCCAGCCAGTCTTCTGCCTGTGCCATCAACTCTTCCTCTTCATATGTTGAAAATGGTGCCTTCTACACCATAAGAAAAGGCTGCCTTTCCTTTCCACCTCCAGTCATATCTTATAATGACCCGTGGGTGCCTTCATCTGCTTGTTGTAGATCCCTTTCATACTTTCCTATTAGCACTATATTCTACTAACCCTCTGTATGCTATCTGAAGTGACAGCTATACAGCACTGTATTGTGTGCATGAAAGCACAACTCATAATCCATCTCTTATGAGCCTGCCTTTTCAGCAACATCAGCCATGTTGAACATGTGCCCATCTGTTACACTACTACTCCACTGTATCATCTTAGCATACCTTTCTCTGGAATTAAGGATTTCCAATTTACTATGCAGCAATTTGCTTAGTATCTCGGTCAACTTTTGGGCTTTCTACATATCTGAATACATTTGGGCATATTATGCTACCAGCTGCTTGCCATTAAGCCCCATGTAATCACACAGTGCTTGTCTATGAATCTCTGCCATTGTTTTGATGGGATTTTTTTTCCTCAGGCACAGGAAACCACAGCTAACAACTGTTTATAGAAAGATTTAGTTCTTGAAGCATAGGACTGGCTCTCAATAAATTATGGGGCTGTATTATATGATGAAACAAGGTGATTAGCTCAGGTATATTTTGTCTTAAGATTTTATAGCAGCTTGTGTAGAAACCTTTTTATTTTTATATAGTGAGGGAGTGAATGAAATGATTCCAGTAAGTTAATCTTCTGTTAAGGGATGTAGAATGTTGCTTGCTGCTGCATTTTTTTTCATTACTGATAAAAATAAATCAACAGAAAAAAAAATTTTTGGTGACCATTGTTTTGTATTCATGTCAAGTCGCTTAAGGTGGTTTTAGTGAATGCAAACAGATCAAAAATACTTCAGTGAAACTACTTTCAGTGAAGATAGGAAGAATTTTTTTTTTTTTTGCAGGGGGTGTAAATCCCCCAGCACCCCCAACACTTATATATATATATATATATATATATATATATATATATATATATATATATATATATATATATATATACATATTTATAGCAACTGAAAGGTTGGACAACAGTGGAGAAAGAGGCAATCTCCACTATTGATGAAAGTAGTTTCAGTGAACAGTACTCAGTCTTTCTGCATTTGCTGAAACTACCTTCATTGACTTAACACATTTCTCATTGCATCTTCTTGATGTGGCCATTCATATGAAAAAAGGTTTTTGTCTACAGATCTCTCTTATTTTTGTCTGTTCAGGATTTATGAACTAGTTGCTTCTCTGAGAAGGATAATGTGTTATTGTTGCCTATGCATATTGCAGTTTCCTTCTGCAATGTCCTCTCTGCTACATAATTTGTGTTCATGTGCACCTCTTTTTGTTGGAATACCTTTATGGCCATGCCAGTCACAAATGTTCTTTCTTTGGTCAGCTCTCAAAATTCTACCATTGCCGTAAGATTATTCTCAACTGTGTCGTCCCTTCACTTCATACAGTTTACTCTGTTATTACAAAACTTTCCTTCAAATGGCTAGTTCCACACCCTCAACTCTTGACAGGCTAGCAATGTCTATCTTTTCTACTGCTTCTAAACTGATATTCCCTTCCTGACTTATGATCGACCTTCCTTTTGGATCTTAATGTGACCCAAATATATTCCCATCTGGAGTTCCTTAACTTCCAATTTCTCCCCGTCTTATTGTCCCTACTGAATCTCTACTAATCTTCAGTGTCTCTCCCGCACTGCTTGCCTCTGCCCTAATTGTCTTCATTCTTTCTCCTTCCTACACCCCATCTTCCACTGTTCCTTAACTAATCTCATTCTCTTCCTTCTTTACCCTGCCTCTGCTTCACCTGCCAGTCAGATGCACAGAAGCTTATTTTAACTTTCAGAACAGGAACTACTCCAACAAATTCCTCTTCCGTTTTCCCCACTTGCAGGGTGAGCTTCAGATAATGCTTAAGCATACCTTATTTTTTATTCTTTTCAGATGACTTCTCATATATTAGAGCTATGCATGCTTGAATTATGTCAATATTGTTGACATTTCTGCCATCTTAACATGCTTTTTATAGTCCTGCAACACACCTCCTAGGGAAAAAAAGACATGCCTTGGAATACACAAACAGATTGTTTCCTCCAGTTCAAATACTCATTTGCTCCCAAATGTCTTTTGCAATTTGGATCTGAGTACCCATTGGGAACTTAGAAAATTTCTGTCATGTGCTCTTTTTCTTCTTTTTGCAAAACTATACTGCCTAAGCTTTTATAATTCTTCACCCCTGCTACATAGCTTTTGTAGAAACTATGCACCACTGCTGTTTCATCTGAGCAGCTTCTACCCTGCTAATGTCCTTGCAAACTACGCTACTCTATTATGTGTCTATAAAGAGGGCAATCAGCTTCTGTTTTTCTACCTTCTTTGCTATATTCTTTTATTGCTGTCTTTATTATACATCCAATATGTCTTCTTTATCACAACAGCTATTTCAGGTTCCTCCTTGCCAGTTGTACATGCCCTTTGTCATTTTGCTTTTCAAATTCACCTTCTGCACAGGATATCAGTTGCAGGGGCATCCCGTGCTATTGGACTGCCAGACTGCAGCCCCCTCAACTTTAAAATAAAAAATAAAAAAAGAAATAAATAGAAAAAAAAAATCGGACTGCTGCTGAAACAGTCTGGAGCATGCGCAGATGTCTCAGCAGCAGTCTTGACTGGGAAACATGGACAACAGAGCTCCCACAAGTCAATGCAGTTTTAAACTGCATAGACTGTCCTGGGAACTTGCTGGGGAAACACGTCGGCAGTCAGGGATGTAGGATCTCATGACGGGCAGGGTCGGATTTGCGCGGGTTTTGGATAGGGATCGGATGTGTCGTTTACATGTACTTTGGAGTTATGGATTTGGACTTTACGGTGGTATGTGTGTGTGTGTGAAAATGCCCCAGTTGCAATATACTGGTGGTTAGACACATGGTGGTGTGGTAGGGAATATCTCAGGCTTGAACCCTGTACCTTGTATGCAGGTGTTAAAGACCTGAATTCCCTACCCACCACCATTTGTAAAAAAATTGCAGATTTTTGCCTCATATTTGATCTGATCTATTCCTCATAATATCTGTGGTTTGTAAATATTGCAATGCTTGATATTTGATGGTGCAGTGGTAGCATTGTTTCCTCACAGCTGCAGGTTCTTGGGATTGATTCTTGGCTGGGGTGCCTTCTTTGTGGGGGGGGGTCTGTATCTTCTCCCTGTGTTTGTGTGGGTTTGCTTTTGTGTCCTCCCATGTTACAAAGACATGTCTGCATTATTTCTTCCTGGGCCTCTGCTGAAAATTGTTTTTTTTGTTCCAAGTCAGACTGTCCTGATTAACAAATGTTAAACAAAACTGACAGGCATTTGAATTTCAGACTTCAGGTTTCTGAATGTTTACTTCCTTGCATATTTGATGGTGCAGTGGCAGTATTGTTGCCTCACAGCTATAGGTTTTCTGGTTTGATTCTTGGCTGGGGCACCTTCTGTGTGGAGTCTGCATCTCCTCCCTGTGTTTGTGTGGATTTGCTCTGGTGCCCTGTCATTTTACAAAGACGTGTCTGCAGTATTTCTCCCTGGGTCTCTGCTGAAAATTGTTTTTGTTCTGTCAGCAGTAAAATTGACAGGCATTTGAATTTCGGACTTCATGTTCTTCAGAAAATACATAGTAACACAACCGTAACACAACCTTTTATTCTAGCAATTTTCTAAGGTTATAAGATGAATATTTGAAATTTGTCCCTATTTTTGGGACTGTATTCCCCCATAATTGGCTTTGTCCAGGTTTTTTGTGCTAAGGTTGACAGCTCTGGTGAGAACTGAATTCACTAAATGATAGCCATTTAAGTTTCAGTCTTCCTCTCTTTTACAAAGCAGCTGATTTGGCATAGTGGTATGTTGCTCTGACTGTTTTGCACAGGGACCTTGGCAGTAAAATGTATGGTGGTAACGCAGCATTTCTCTTTCACAAAGCAGCTGATTTGGCGTAGTGGTATGTTGCTCTGACTGTTTTGCACAGGGACCTTGGCAGTAAAATGTATGGTGGTAACACAGCATTTTATTCTAGCAACTTTTCAAGATTATACAAGCAATGTTTAATGTGTCCCTGGTTTTTGGGCTTTTGACCCCCCCCCCCAATACATTTTGGCTTTTTCCAGTTTTCTTGTGCTGCGAAGTTGAGATGCAGTTGAGTATTGAGTAGATTTTACAAGGAGCTGAGAGCTGCAGGGGAACAGAAGTTTAGTGTTGCTTAAGTGAAGTTAGCTTGCCTTGTTAATAGCACAACAGGTTGTGTACTTGCTTTTGATGCAGAAGGCTGTGGGTTCTACTCCCACAAGGGGTGGATGGTGCCATACTGAGAATGTTCTCCTTGGTGAAGATACTAACTATGAGTCTGTTATCAGTTTGCCATCCATTTCCTCTTGCAATATTACTAGCTTATAATTTTTTTTAATGTAATATAGGCAATTTATTCCTGAGGGGCAACAGACACTTTTATTTTTCGATGAAACCATGAAATATAAAGGTGTTTGCTAGCAGCAACCTCTTCATTAGTTACAGATTTCTTTAATGTGGAATTATTTAGATGACTTTTACTTCTTCAGAGATTGTGCATATTTTCTGATAATGGACTGTAGAATTGTGCATATTTACTGATAATGGACTGTAGAATTGTGCATATTTACTGATAATGGCGGACTGTAGAATTGTGCATATTTACTGATAATGGTGGACTGTGGAAGTCTGAGTAGACTTTTATGATAAATATTCTGAACTGGGCAGTTTTGCCATTATGGGTGCATGCGTTTTGTTTCATTGCTTACTGGAAAAATGTTCAAAACAAATTTAAAACGCCCTCTAACAACTGTACTGTATTGTACAAGGAATATAGTTTAGTACAATGAGGAAGGTGTATCAAAGAGCACATGTATGTTTCATATGCAAGGGGCCTATGATTTGAAAACAGCCCAAAATTAATCTTTATCTGCCACTGGCAAAATGTATTTTCTTTGAATGTGGGTTTCAATGCTGTTTCAATGAATGTGAGTTTCAAGGGCAGAGAAGTTTTAATGCTAAGTTTTCATTGTGAGACTGCATTGCTTTGTTTAGCAGATTACTTAGTGTTTGTGCTGTAAAATACAAAATAAAACTTTCAAATGAAGTCCAACTCATCATAGAAGTAAAGCAGTATGCACATTAGTGTTTATGGTAAATGGAGTGAAATAGCCAAGTAATGGTTCATTGGAATGGCTGCAGAGGCTCCATTCAACCATGATTTTGTCAGGAGGGATGGGCAGCAAACTCAGACAGGCCCAGCTGAACTATATCTCCCAACTGTCCAGATTATCAAAGAATGAATAGATTTTTGCTTCTTATTTTTGGTTTGTTCTTCATAAAATTTGTAGTTTTCTGGCAAATCATTTAGGAATTAAGTCACTAAATAATGATACACTGAGTTTCAGACTTAATAACCTTCAGAAAAATGCATGCTAAAGTAAGAACTGTTATTCTATCAACTGTCTCAATTTATACAAGAGCAATTTTAGTACTGTTTATATGTTCCCCCAATATATTTGGCCTTGTTCAGATTTACTGCATTAACAGGTTGAGAGGTACATGCAAATAAATTGCTTTATAGAATTAGGCATAGCCAACCTCTCAACTGTCCCCGATTTTGGCTCAAAATGTTGCTCTTCCCCCTAATAATCCCTCCCCAAAATAGCAATTTTGGAAGAAAACATGGAGGGTTTACAATTAAGAAATAACTGTAATAATCAAAGTTATAGATTACTTGAAATGCATGTAGATTCTTTTATTTTGTCAGCTGCTCAAGTTAGCAGTACTAATATTAAAGTGTCCCTTCTTTGACAGGTTCCCAGGTGTATTGTGTGGCTATTTTATATTTTTGCATCACATTTTTGGTCCATTTTTCATAAAATTGTGTTTTTTGGCAAATTAGTGACAAATCACTAAAGACTGAGTCTATAAATATGACAAGAAAAAGACCTTTCAAGGGAATGTACCCTTGTGAAAATTATAGGTAGCAACCTATTCTATTTATTGCACAATTGTTGTTTTAATGTTAGATTATTTCTGAAACTAAAACTAGGTGCATTACCAATAAAATAATGTAAACAAGGAATCTCATGTAAAATGTGCCAATGTTGTTTAATAATATTAGTATACTGATTAACATTACTAGCATACTGAAAAACCGCTCTAATGCTATTATTTTGTGTATTATTTCTCAAATTACTGCTATCTGACGTAATAGAATTAGAAGTTTGAAAATACGCTTTACATTTAGAGTCCCTGAGTGTCCAAGCATCAGAAATAGTTCTATCTATTTCATCCATATGATATCCTCTTCTTAAAAAAATCAGTTTTCAATTTATTCAAACCTAGTACTGCATCATTATCATTGTTGTGTAATCTTAGTGTTCTGTATACCTGCCCCTTGAGCACATTTCTTGGAATGTGTCTAGGATGCATACTGGTTTTGTGAAGGTATGTATTTTTCTTTGTGGGTTTGTGAAAAATTTTGCTGGTAAAACCTGTCAACACTGATTTGATTATATGTACATCTAAGAAATCAATCTCAGATGTAGAAAATTTGTATGTGAATCTCAGAAAATCAGTAGTTGTATGCAAATAGTTAATAAATAATATAAGCTCAGATATATTGCCTTTCCATAATAAAAAACATCATCCACAAAACGTGTATACCATAAAAGCTGACTAATAAATGGATTCTTATCAGAAAAGACATGTGTTTGTTCCCAGAATGTAAGAGATAGATTGGCATAACTATTTGCACATGGTGTGCCCATGGCAACGCCGATCTGTTGCAGAAAGAATTGTTCTTCAAAATATACAACATTATTTTCCAGAATAATCTCTAACAAACTGCATATAAGTTGTACTTTTTCATTGGTGAAGCAATTATTTCTTGTAAGAAAATTTCTAATCATATTAATGCCCCATGTATTCGGGATACTTGTAAACAATGACTCTATATCCATAGTAACAAGAGCAAAGTCATTAATATCTGATAAACTTTCAATTCTAGTATGTAATTTCTCTAGAAACATTTTGGTGTCTCTTAAAATATTTTCACATTTGTCTAAGAGTACATGCAGTAATTTTTTTGACTGAGAGTGATATAAAACAAGCAGTTGAACAGTTAATTCTTTGTCTGATGAAGCAACGAAGGTTGCGAAAGCGCTCACCTCTCCTTTTTACTTTGTTTAAATAAAGACGTTATTGTGTGGTACCCGGTATAGTGCTTTCTCTCATATACTTCTCTTTTTATATACTGGGTTTTACCTGTATAGCCGTTTTGCTTTTCGTTTATTACTTAGTGTTTGTGCTGTAAAATACAAAATAAAACTTTCAAATGAAGTCCAACTCATCATAGAAGTAAAGCAGTATGCACATTAGTGTTTATGGTAAATGGAGTGAAATAGCCAAGTAATGGTTCATTGGAATGGCTGCAGAGGCTCCATTCAACCATGATTTTGTCAGGAGGGATGGGCAGCAAACTCAGACAGGCCCAGCTGAACTATACCTCCCAACTGTCCAGATTTTCAAAGAATGAATAGATTTTTGCTTCTTATTTTGGTTTGTTCTTCATAAAATTTGTAGTTTTCTGGCAAATCATTTAGGAATTAAGTCACTAAATAATGATACACTGAGTTTTAGACTTCATAACCTTCAGAAAAATGCATGCTAAAGTAAGAACTGTTATTCTATCAACTGTCTCAATTTATACAAGAGCAATTTTTAGTACTGTTTATATGTTCCCCCAATATATTTGGCCTTGTTCAGATTTACTGCATTAACAGGTTGAGAGGTACATGCAAATAAATTGCCTTATAGAATTAGGCATAGCCAACCTCTCAACTGTCCCCGATTTTGGCTCAAAATGTTGCTCTTCCCCCTAATAATCCCTCCCCAAAATAGCAATTTTGGAAGAAAACATGGAGGGTTTACAATTAAGAAATAACTGTAATAATCAAAGTTATAGATTACTTGAAATGCATGTAGATTATTTTATTTTGTCAGCTGCTCAAGTTAGCAGTACTAATATTAAAGTGTCCCTTCTTTGACAGGTTCCCAGCTGTATTGTGTGGCTTTTTTATATTTTTGCATCACATTTTTGGTCCATTTTTCATAAAATTGTGTGTTTTGGCAAATTAGTGACAAATCACTAAAGACTGAAGTTAGAAAATAATGACAGACATTTGAGTTTCAGATTTTATACCCTTCAGAAAATTCATACTAATGCAAGACCTATTCTATTATCTTTCTAAGTTTATTAGAGCAATATTTAAAAATTGTCCTTATTTTTGGGCCTTTGTCCCAATTCTGTGTATGGCTTTGTCCAGATTTCTTGCTCTGAGGTTGAGAGGTATGACAAATGTGTCAGGGCCATCACAGTCAGCCAGAGACATTTCAAATTGTGACATACTTGTTGCACCCCACTCCCCCATGTAGTGACTCTGGATGTGTCCAAGCAAGGCAAGGAGTAGTTATGCAGTGTAAATGTGCAGTGTGTCCCCCATCCAAGGTAGACACAAGTACTACAGTGGCTTTTCATCTGTCCTTGATTTTGCAGAACTGTCTAGTTTCTGTCATATTTTTGTACTGTTGATTTATGCTTATTACTCAGATTTATGCTTATTACTCAGAAAGTGCCTGTTGCTCTGTGTTTAAGTAGCAATGCTTTAATGACCATAAGGTAAGCTTGTCTGAGATCGTAAGATACAAGTAAGCTTTAATAAGCATACTGTTAAAGAATTGCCAACATTGAAAGCCTTTCTGTTGTTGCCATGCAGAGAATACTTGACTAGATAATGTATAAGCCTTGGGTATTAAAGGACAGGATTCCATTATTTTAAAAAGCTCATTACACTTGTTGAAGACTTCCAGTCATCTCTACAGACTTTACCCATAAACTAAACAGAATGCCAATCATGTGTGGTCCATAACCTGTACAGTAATCCTTTAAGCAATGTATCTTGAGCTTGTTTCTTGTTTGCTTTGCTTTTCATTTTTTACTTTGATCATGTTTTCCCCATGAAACAAGTAGATAGTTGTCAGGCAGCAGGTCTTTTTTGGATAAGAAACATTTTTACAAGTGGGGGCATCACAGAGATTTCTACTTTCAGCATGTTACTTGGTACTTTAATAAAGCTGAATATAAATTATAATTAGAACTGCAGTGCAAGGAGAAGTGGTTTGAGTTGAGTGCTTCTAGTTTTTCTTATACTTGATTTTGACTGGCATTCCAGTAATGTATTTAAAAAGTAATTTATTTTTTCATGCCTCACAACCTTTTGTTTCCATCTAGATATTAAGTAAGCTGTCATGCAGCCAATGCATTGAAATAGTTTTATTCTTCTACACTTATTTTTGTCTTGATTGGACTCTCATAATGATGGTTTGCCACCCAGGGCAGCGTATTTAATTAAAGTTAGTTTTTGTGGTTTTAGCTCCTCCCTTTTCTAGTTGACCACATCCCTTCCCCTTGACCCCACCCATTCAGCTGTCTCCTGCAGCCCCCCTTTGATTTGAAGTCACCAGCCGCCACTGCACTGCAGTTGCCATGTGTTTTTGACCAAGTATTCATTCATGTCAAATCCCTTCTCTTATCTAGAGGCTTTTCATTCACACAAATCCTGCTGTGCCTCTTTATGACACTAACAAGAAGGCACTTTACTGACTGTAATGGGCAACACCCCCTTCTTTTGACTTGAAAACACAGAGAAGTACTTTTTTAGTAAAGCATTCTGCCACCTCTATTGACTTTTTGCTGTCTCTGCCTTTGTCTATTGTAGATTTTATGTCAGTAACATTTTGACTCTTCTTCATTGAAATAAATTTTCTCTTACTTTAGGTTTCTAAGTTTTTGACTGCCTTTCTTGATTCATTTATCTTTAATTTTTCTCATTCTGCACTTCTTTATATATCCTAAATACTAAATCTTTCACACGCTAGTAATGACAACTCAATTCATAGCAACGTAGAAAATTATGAGTGGGTCACCGATCATAACTAGCCTAGTCCAGGTACAGATTTGCTGTATCCAGGATTGTTAGTAAGCTTCTGAGCCCCCCAAGCCTTTCTGTGTTGGTGGGAAGCCTTCTAGCTTATCAGTGGGAGTGGTAAGCATTAGGTAGCTTATTTACCACAAGAGGAGTGGTTCCTGGCCCAGAAATTGTAGCTATTGGCCATTTGGGCAATTTTCTTCCCATCTCTTTCAACGTTCTGGTTTAAAAGCAGCACTTGAGCTTGTTTCCCACCTTTCCTGTAACTAGCCTAGTCCAGATACAGAGTTGCTGTATCCAGGACTGTCGGTAAGCTTCTGAGCCCCACAAGCCTTTCTGTGTTGGAAGAAAGCCTTCTAGCTTATCAGTGGGAGTGGTAAGCACTAGGTAGCCTGTCTACCATGAGAGGAGAGGTTCTTGGCCCAGAAATTGTAGTTTATTGACCATTTGGACAGTTTGTCCATCTCTTTCAACTTTCTGGTTTAAAGACCACATCTGTGCTTGTTTCCCATCTTTCCTGTAACTAACCTACTGGGTAGCACTAGAAAGCTTTAAATTGATACAAGCCTTCTAGCTTAGAAGAGAGACTTTGGAGTGATTAATTATCCATTTTCTGTACTTTCTTGCAATACTTAACTGTTTTCCACCTAAACGCAGATTTTCCAGCATTTATTGCGATTTAAAAGCTTGTTTTCTTTTCACATATTGTACGTATTTGACTGCCTGCACTTTTAAAATGTTGTTTTTTGTTTAAATAATTTGTTTAACTGTTGTAGGCTACACACTAAAGTGCAATAGCCTTTTTTGATCGTTTGTAGTCGTTTAAAGCTGTTGTAAGTGTATTTTTTACTGTTTTTGCCTTATCTTTTCAAAAAACAAAAAAATTCCTTGTTTCATCCCTTTCTAAGCTAGTATAGTCTAGTTTACAGGCTAGTGCTGAATTCAGGGCTGTGATACTAGTTTCTGAGTTGCCCATACCTTACTTGGATAGAAGGAAGTTTCTCTGTTCACCTGTGAGAGAGGGGAGCTTTGAGCAACCTATCTGTCCCTGGAGGAGTGGTTCCAGCCCAGAAGTTAGTAGTTTATTGACCATTTTTGGCTAATTTCTATCTCTTTCATTTCCCTACTATAAAAACCACGTTTGCACGGTTTTGCACACTGGGCAGTGCCAGTTAGCTATGGTTAAATTATTCCCGGCTCCACTAAGTCTCTTCAGTTTTTTCCTTGAAACTAGTCTAACTCTCAACCTACGCACTCAAAAAGCATCTTACAGCCCAGCACTTACTCAGACCTAACAGCAAGCACTAATATACCCTGACACTGATTGCCCAGCAGGGCAAGGCTCTTTATTCACACCTCACCAACCAAATGACTAAGCAGCTCACCCTACTATTCAGGCATGACAAAAGGGCAATTTCAGGTGCACTCTTCAGTCCAGCTGGTTAATCTGGGTATCCTGAGGCAATGTTACAACTGGCTCATGTACATAGACAGCCCTCTCCTTCTACCACAAAACACTAACATATACAAAAGATGCAATTATACAGCCAAACTGGAAGCTAAGCTGTCTCCACCCAAGACTGGAACAGACAGTCAAGAGGAGAAGGTTAACACTTGCACCACACCTCCAGCCGCACACAGACCTACTAAAACAGCACTGGCAAAAAATACACATAAATACACAAAATCATACTTGGAGGCTATTAATAAAAACCTGCAAAAGCATCAGAGACCTCCAAAGCAGACACCCAAACAACCTGCACTTCCCGTCACAAACCAGACAACACATAAAACACAAAATCAGTGTGCTGCACAATCACAGCCCTAAAGGCAAAATAACATACCTAACACACTAGTAATAGGTGACTCTATAGTCAGGCACACTGACATCCCACTCACTAGGCTGGACAAGCAGAAGGTTACTGTTAGCTGCCTGTCGGGAACCAGAAACCGCCACATAATACAAGCACTCAGGTCACTCCAGAACAAGTACAAATATGACTCTGTCATTGTTAATGTTAGTGTGAATGACCTGAGATGTACCTCCCTGGACTACATGAAAAGAGACATGGAAGAGCTCTCTGATCATGCAGCCCAGGCTGGTATGACCCTGACCCTGAGTAGCATCCTGCCCTCACCAAGAATGATACCTCAGTATAAAGAAAAAATTATCAATTTGAACAATTGGCTAAGCTTCTGGTGTCATTCAAAGGGGATCCAGTGTCTGTCAGCCTGGAACGACATGCTCAACAAGCCGCGTTGCTTTGCAAGAGACGGCTTGCACCTGTCACCCCTAGGCTTTCAAATACTGGCCAGGGCTCTTGCTGCCCCCATAGTGCCTTTTTTAGGCAAGGCTCAAAAGTCAAACCCACCTCCGTAAACAGCACAACTAACAAAAAACTGAGGGTTATGCTACTCAACTCCAGGAGTTTAAATCTCAAAATGCAAATGCTCGAAGCATTCCTCAGTATGGAAAAAGTCGACATCTGTGCAGTAACTGAAACCTGGTTCAAGGCTCCAGAGAACACCCCAGCACTACCGGGCTACAACTCATACCACATGTTTCGGCCACAGAACATGGACTGAAACACAAAAGGAGGGGGTGTATCCATATTCATCAAAGATACCTACACCTTCAGGTTAGTGGCGCAGCATGATACCTCTGAGATCATCCATGTGCAACTAACATTGGGCAAATCTGTGATGCAAATTGTGGCCTGCTACAGATCACCCTCCATGACCCAGGACCACCAATCCACCTTTCTGGAGACAATGGAAAACATGAAGGTCCTACCGAACACCCTGATATTGTGTGATTTCAATTACCCTACCATTCACTGGGAAAACTATTCAAGTAGAAATTCCCAGGCCCAGCGCTTCCTGGAATTCATCAACTCAAATGCCCTGGATCAGCTGGTAAACTCCCCTATCAGAGGTGAAAACATATTGGACCTGGTCATCACCAACATGGGCGACAGGTGTTCCACACCAGAGGTCATCCCATCACTGGTTAGATCAGACCATAAACTAATCACTCTGGATGTCCACACCCCACCATCACCTCCAACTAAGAAAACCACAGTAAAAAACTTTTCTAAAGCAAACTTCACCTTACTTAAGACAGAGGTGGTAAGTTTCACAGCCCCCACACTAAAGGATAACACTGCCCAAGATGCAGAAACCTTTACAAATGCACTCTATGAGCACCTATAAGGCTGCATGGATCGTGCCATCCCTAGCAAAACCAAGATTCACTCCCCTAAGAGAAGGAAACCAGTTTGGTGGACCCCTGCATTAAACAGGCTATACAATAGAAGGAGGAAACTAGTTCAGACAAAAAGCAAATCCCAAGAAGGAAAGACATCTCTGATCAGTATCAGTAAGAAACTAAGGTCCCTCATGAAATCATCCAAGGTTAACTTCGAAAGAAAAATAGCCAAGGATTCAAAAGATAACCACAAAGCCTTCTTTAGCTATGTTAAGAATCTAAGTGGCAATTCACAGATATGCACTGAACTAGTGCAAAATAGCACAAAATATACTGAACCTACTGATATTGCCAACATCCTGGCAGACAGATTCAGTGCAAACCTTACCCCCTCCCACCTCCAAAAGGGCCCACAACAATACCAAAAAGTGTAGTGTCCCAAAAATCACATCGCACAGGTGAAAACAGCCCTTTCAAAAAGCCAAAAACACAGCATCAATGGGACCAGATGGTGTCCCAGGCTGCATCTTGCATGAACTACAGAACGAACTAACCCCCCACCTAAACACGCTGTTCAACCTCAGCCTCTCCACAGGCTACATGCCCATAGAATGGTGCACAGCAATGGTTATTCCTCTCCACAAAGGAGGGGCCACAACTGACCCTGGTAACTATCGCCCCATAAGCCTAACTAGCCTGGTCTGCAAGGCTTTGGAGTGCATCATCATGGAACTCATTAACAAAGACATTGGGAACCTCCAAACACTTGACCCGACCCAGTTCAGCTTTGTTAAGGGCAGATCATGCCTACTAAACCTAGCTGACTTCTTCAAGACAGTTACCAAGGCCATAGATGAGGGAAAGATGGTTCACACAGCCTACCTTGACCTCGCCAAGGCTTTCGACACCATTTCCCACTCAGGTATTACAGTAAAACTCACCAGCCTGAACATAAACCCCTACATCATGAGACAGGCTTCCAACTGGCTTACAGACAGAACTCACACTGTAAGAATAGCAGGCTCCAGGTCTGACTCTAAACCAGTCACAAGTGGTGTCCCACAAGGCTCGGTCCTGGGACCGCTACTGTTCAGCATATACTTCTCAGAAGTACAGGCAAACACAGGAGGACTATGGCTAACCAAGTTCACTGATGACTGCAAACTGTGAGCCATAATTGACTCTCCAGCTGACACAGACATCCTTCAAAAGGGCCTTACTGAGATGGAGACCTGGTGTCAAAGTCATGACCTCAAGTTAATGCCAACAAATGCATAGTCATCCCATTTGGGAAAAACAAAACACCCACAAATTACCACATAGGTGGCAGCCCCCTTAATACAGAAGAGGTAATAAGAGATCTGGGGACCCAGGTAGATAGTAATCTCTCCTTTGACCATCATATTGCCAAAGTAGTTAGGAAATCCTTCTATGTGGCCCATCTAATTACTACAGAGTTTGCATCTAGAAATAAAGAGGTTATAGTGCCCCTCTACTCGTCACTCATTAGACCCATCATAAAGTACAATGCCCCATTTGGGATGTACCTCAAAAGACACTTCCAACAGCTGGAAAGACCACGAAAGTACCTCACCAAGAGGATTACTGGCCTCAAACATATGTCCTATGCAGTCCGACTGAAAAAACTCCGGTTGTACTCAGTGGCATATCGCTTACTCAGAGGTGATCTCTGCCTGACTTACAAAGCCATGTCCAACTCAGAATTGATGGACATGCTCCACCTAAAGAAATCCAAGTCACTGAGAGCCACACGGTCTAGTGAGCTAAATCTTGCCACAACAATAAAAAGGACATGCTGGAGGGATAGATTCCTGTCCCGGAGACTCCCCATGCTTTGGAACAAAACTCCAAATGACATCAGACAGAGCCCCTTACTAACACTCTCCAAAAGAATCCTTGATGAGTGGATAGGTAGCAGAAAATACACCCCTGGGATCACTTCATTGGTTCTGCTTGATAGAGGATCAGTTAATTAATCAATGGGGTGGTGAAAGCTGACACACTCTGGCTAGGGTTATAAATGTCCTCGGGCAGATAGCCTAGTACCTACCTATGAACCTATGAACCTATAAACATTTTTTTACGTGTTTGAAACATGGATGTCAAGAAATGTGAATCTTGGCATCCATGTCAAAAACACATAATTTAGGGTTATGACTGGAGACCTGATCATAATTCTTTGTAGTGCATGGAGCTTTATCTGCTCCAGGTACTGATACTTACAGTAAAAAAAAAAACACTAAGCGTTTTGCCTGCTTTCAAGCCAAAAAGCACTAAGCAAACACTGTCAGAAAGGCAATGTAATACACAGTCTGTTACAGTTACACTCACCTTTCCATGCCTATAAACTCTACAAATTTTTGCATAATATCCAGATTTTTGTTTCATTTGTTTGATCTGTTCCTCATAAACTCCATGGTTTTCGACAAATCACGGAGGACTAAAGTCACTGAATAGTGGCATACACATCAGTTTCAGAGTTTTATCCTTCAGAGAAAATGCAGGTGAATACCTGCTATTCTAGCTACTTTCTAAGTTTGTAAGAGGAAGGGACACCTTACCAGTACAGACAGCAGGGAGAACCAAATCTTTTATTCTGCAGCTGTCTTTGCTGGTCACTGTTGCTCTTCTTATGTGTGTTAAGAAGACGTTGAGGCTTGGGTGTTTGTATAAGTAGTTTATTGTATACAAATACATCTGGATGAATGGCAGGAATGTTAAACAAATTATCTAACTGACTGACTACATACTTGCATGCTCACACTCTGGTTGCTCGCTCAAAATGGCACTCTAGCTTGCATAAACAGTACTTATATGCATGTGCTGGCTCACTGGAATGCTTCTTAAAGGTATATCACACACTCTGATCTACATCCTCCCTCTTTACTGAGCTATCTTATATAAACAATAACATTTGAATACACAAGCAAATATACAGACACTAATAAAGAAAAACAACAGTTATGTCCAGGTTACCATGCATCTGGAAGTAGGTTTTGAGATGCAAACTGATCTCATGACATAATAGTTAGGACTGGGTTTAGCAACAGGGACAGTCACTGGGGAATGTTCTGCTTGAGGAGTCTCAGGGATTTTCTGAGGAATGGGGATTGCTGATGGAATGTCCTCTGGAACAGTAGCATCAGATAAGTCACTCTGAGAACTAGAGTCTTTGTCACAGGCAAGATGCTGTAATACTAGTTCAGACACTGGTAACAAATACTTCAAATTCATCTGAATTCCACTCCTCGTGATTCTACAATGTACGATCTAAGCTCTTGACAAAAACTTCAAATCCAATGTGATCAAAACCTTTCGATGTCTGCATCTTCACTATCTCCTCCTTTTCTAAAGAACGGAGCAGTTTTCTGGTTTTATCATAGTAAGAGTTATGGGACAAATGTTTTTCAACAGTTGGGCTTTTACTGCTTTGTTGTTCTTAGCACTTGGAACCAATAAATTACTGCTGATTGGTAATGAGGTTCTGGTTTGTTCATAAGTTCATAGGTGTGTACTAGGCTAATGGCCCTGGGGCCTTTACAAGCCTCCCCATAGGATTACCCTGGCATAGTGCCACCTGACCTTAGTTCCCAGTACCTCTGTCGAGTAGAGCCACTGGTGTAATCCCCAGGGTGAATTTTCTGTTTCCCATCCACTCATCAAGATTTCTCTTGAAGAGGGTCAGTAAGGTGCTCTGCTTGACATGTATGGGAAGTCTGTTCCATAGCATGGGCAGTCTCTGGGTTATGAACCTGTCCCTCCAGCATGTTCTGTTAATTGTGGTAATGAGGGTGAGGTCTCTGGAGCATGTGGTGCAGAGAGATTGAGATTACGTTAGATGTAGCATTTCTAACAGAGCTGGGTCAGACATGGCCTTGTAAGTCAAGTAGAGATTGCCTCTAAGTAGGTGATATGAGACAGAGAATAGCTGGAGTTTTTTTGAGTTTGTTCATATAGGACAAGTGTTTAAGGCCTAGTATCCTCTTTGTGAGGTACCTTTGCGGCCTCCCCAGTTGTTGCAGGCGTCTAGTGAGGTACATGCCAAATGGGGCATTGTACTTGATGATTGGCCTAATGAGGGAAGAGTAGCGGGAGACGATGACCTCTTTCTTCCGGAATGCAAAACCCTTAGAAATGAGATGTGCCACATAGAAGGACTTTCTGACCACAGTGGCAATGTGGTGGTCAAAAGACAGGTTGCTGTCAACCTGTGTTCCCAGATCTCTTATAACACCTTCTGTTTTCAGTGGACTACCATCAATGTGATAATTCAAGGGAACCAGGTTTTTCCCAAAGGGGATGAAGACATATTTCTTGGCATTGAGCTTAAGGCCATGGCTCTGACACCAGTCGTTGGTCTCATTAAGGCCTTTCTGTAGGATGTCAACATCACATGGGGAATTAATAATAGCTCCCAACTTGCAATCATCTGTGAACTTTGTCAGCCAGAGTCCCTTCTTGTTGGCCTGGACTTCAAAGAAGTAGATAACACAAACAGGAGAGGACCCAAGACTGAACTCTGTGGGACTCCACTTGTGACTGATCGGCAGTCTGACTTGGAGTCAGCTACTCTCACACTGTGGGTTCTATCTGTTAGCCAGTTTGCAACCCATCTGGTGATATAGGGTTGATGCCTAGCTTAGTAAGTTTTTCTAGGATTTCTGAGTGGGGAATGGTATCAAAGGCCTTGGCCAGATCAAGGTAGGATGATGAACCACCTTACCTTCATCCATAGCTCTGGTGACTGACTCAAAGAAGTCGACCAAGTTGAGCAGGCATGATCTATCCTTCAAAAAAACAGACTGTGTAGGATCCAGAGTTTGGAGATTCCCTGTATTCTTGTTTATTAGGTCCATGATGATGCGTTCCATAGCTTTGCATATCAGACTCATCAGGCTAATGGGGTAATAGTTCCCAGGGTCTGTAGTCACTCCTCCTTTGTGGAGAGGGATGACTGTAGCAGTGCACCATTCTGTAGGGACAAAGCCTGAGGTGAAGCTGTGATTGAATAGGGCACACAGGTGAGGTGCCAGTTCACTCTGTAGTTCATGCAGAACACAACCAGAAATACTGTCAGGTCCCATAGAAGCTGTATTCTTGGCCTTGGACAGTGCTGTTTTAACCTGTGCAGTATTAATACTGGATGGCTGGCAATCTACTGGTATTGTGATTGGTCCTTTGTAGGGGAGGGAGAGGGGTAAAGTTAGCACTGAATCTGTCTGCCAGTATATTTGCAATATATGTTGGCTCAGTATAGGAGGTACCATTGTGCAGCAGCTCAGAGCAAATCTGGGTATTGCCATGGAGATTCTTTACATAACTGTAGAAGGCCTTGTGGTTTTCTTTACTATCTGCTGCAATTCTGTTTTAATAGCTAGCTTTAGAGGATTTGATGAGGGATTTCATCCTTTTGTTGAGGCTGATAAGGGAGTTTTTCCAGTCTTGGGACTTCACCTTATTCCACATCAGTTTCCTCCTTCTGTTGTAGTTTATTTATGGCAGGGGACCACCAGATTGGCTTCCTTTTTTTTTGAGGAGAACATCTTAGTTCTATTGGGTATGTTGAGATCCATGCATTTGTGTATGTGTATGTACAGTGCATTGGTGTATGATTTGGCGGTCATGCAACTATTCTCTATTTGCATGGGTGCCATGAAGTTAGCCACCTCTGTTTTTAGGAGCCCAAAGTTAGCTTTGGAGAAGTTTTTCATGGTGGTTACCTTTGTTAGGGGTGGGAGGGATGTGGACTTCCAAGGTGATTAGCTTGTGATTGGATCTTACCAAGGAGGAGTTGACTATTGGTGTAGAGCAATGGTTGCTCATGTTAATAGTGACCAAGTCAAGGATGTTGCTACCTCTAGTGTGGCTAAGAACGAGCTGGTCCAGGGCACTGGAATTAATGAATTCCCAAAAGCGTTGGGCAAGTGTATTGGTACATGAGTAGTTTTCCCAGTTAATGGAGGGGTAGTTGAAGTTGTCCAGTATGAGAGTCTTAGGTTGGAGCCTAATATTCTCCAGGGTGCTTAGGAATGTGGAGTGTGAATCTTGGGACATGGGTGAGGATCTATAGCAGGCTATGACCTGAATCGCTGTCTTATCCAGTGTTAGCTGCACCTGAAGTATCTCATATGCATTATGTTGGGCTACCAGTCTAGAGGTGTGTACATCCTTTATGAATATGGAAACACCACCATCTTTGGAGCTTCACTCCAAGTTCTGGGGCCAAAAGATGTGGAATGAGTTTTAGCCTGGTAGTGCAGGGGATGCTTTCTGCTGCCTTGAACCAGGTCTCTGTTACAGCACAAATGTCGATGTTCTCCATTTTAAGGAGTACTTCGAGTGAGTGCATTTTGAGATTTAGACTTCTAGCACTGAGCAACATGACCCTCAAATTGCATTTGTTTGTAGCTGTTATGGTGGTAATTTGGTCTTTGGAACACCGCCTAAGAAAGGCACTATAGAGGTGGCAAGAGCCTTGGCCAGTATCCGGAAGCCCAGGGGTGACAGATGCAGGCCATCGCTGGCAAAACATTGAAGTCTGTCAATCATGTCATCCCATGCAGACAGATACTGGATCCCCTTAGAACCCTAACCCCCCACTCCCACTACTTATTGTCACTTAATGGTCACACTGTATTAGAGATTAGTGCAATATACAATTTTGTCTGAAAATGTGCTTTGCACTAGTCTCTGATGTTGTGCAACCTCAGTGTGAGGGTGTCTAACTAGTGGGAATAGGGGATACAACACTCTTAACAGGCATGTGGGGAAGTTTACCCTACTGTATATAAATTACTGTTCAGACTACATTCTTCAAAACTGTGTTGCATTCCAGATTCAACATTTTCAGGACTCTGTGCTATACATATTTTAAGCTAAAGCCTTGTGGTCATCAGTATTGTGCACCTCAAGCAGCTATGGCTCAGTCTTGTGCATTGAACTCATTGTACTTCCTTCGTTTTCAATAGGTCATGTCTCAGTTTTGCTTAGATAGGTCAATTATGTCTTTCATTTTTTCCAAGTTGCCTTAGCCATGTGTGACTGTCTTTGACATTTTTTAATTTACCACTGTTTTACTGAATTTGTTTACAGGATATTTTTTGCGCCACACATTTCCTCCTGATTAACTGAAATATTTGCTGATGGAAAGTTTTTAATGTGTTATTTAGGGTCCTGATTTTCGTCATGTGCAGATACTCATCATCACAGTTTTACAGACCAGCATCCTCTAAGTAGATTCCCAGGATCTACTGAAGTCACAGCCTTAGTCTCTAGCTGTGCCAGTTGTTTAACCAATCATTATATCCTGTGATGAGAAACACCTTAACCATGCCCATGCTAAGAATAGACAGCACTTTAGAGATGTCATTGTTTACTTGCACCTGGCTTTCTTCCTCTTATACTTCTATCTTTTTCTGTGACACATTTTCTGTCCCTATACATGGCATACTTCCTAGATTTATAGTCAGTGTAGGTTTTCCTGAGATTCCAGGGATTCTCTCCTGTCCATCATCTCCATCGTACAAAGGAAGTAACTTATATCCATGCCTTTTCCACTTTGGAGTCCTGGATCTACTGTCCTAAGAATCCTAAGCTATTTCCTTCACTTTGGGCATCCTAACACTCTTAGGTTCATAGGTTCATAGGTAAGTACTTGGCTATCTGCCCGAGGGCATCTATAAGCCTAGCCAGAATGTGTTGGCTTTTGCCGCCCCCTTAGATTAGTTCCCTGTGCCTCTGTCCAGCAGAGCCACTGCAGTGATCCCCGGGGTAAATTTTCTGTTTCCCATCCAATCATCAAGGTTTCTCTTGAAGAGTGTTAGTGAGGGGCTCTGCCTAATGTAGACTGGAATCCTGTTCCAAAGCATGGGGAGTCTCTGGGACAGGAATCTATCCCTCCAGCATGTCCTATTTATCGTTGTGGTGAGGTTTAGATCCCAAGAGCATGTGGCTCTTGGGGATTTGTTTTTTTTAGGTGGAGCATGTCCATCAATTCTGGGTTGGACATGGCCTTGTATGTCAGGCAGAGATCACCTCTGAGTAAGCTGTATGCAACAATGTACAGCTGGAGTTTCTTCAGTCGGGCTGCATAGGGCATATGTTAGAGGCCAGTAATCCTCTTAGTGAGGTACTTCTGTGGTCTTTCCAGCTGTTGCAGGTGTCTTGTAAGGTACATCCCAAATGGGGCATTGTACTCTATGATGGGTCTGATGAGTAATGAGTACAGGGGCACAATAACATTTTTGTTCTAGATGCGAACCCTTTTGTGATTAGGTGGGCCGCATAGAAGGATTTTCTAACCACCTTGGCAATATGATTATCAAAGGAGAGATTTCTATCTACTTGGGTCCCCAGATCCCTTATTACATTTTTTGTATTTAGGGGACTACTGTATGTGGTAGTTTGTGGGTACTTTGTTTTTTCCAAAGGGGATGACTATGCACTTTTTGGCATTTAGCTTGAGGCCATGATTTTGACACCAGATATCCGTCTCAGTGAGACCCTTCTGGATGATGTCTGTATCAGCTGGAGAGTCAATAATGGCCCCCAGTTTGCAGTCATCTGCAAACTTGGTCAGCCATAGACCTCCTGTGCTTGCCTGTACCTCTGAGAAGTATATACCAAACAGGAGGGGTCCCAGGACTGAGCCATTGGAGATGCCACTTGTAACTAATTTAGAGTCACACCTAAAGCCTGCAACTCTCACCGTGTGGGTTCTATCCGTGAGCCAGTTGGCAACCCATCTCATGATGTAGGGGTTTATGTTCAGGATGGTGAGCCTGTCTATAATACTAGAATGGGGAATGGTGTTGAATGCCTTTGCGAGGTCTAGATAGGCTGTGTGGACCTCCTTTCCCTCGTCTAAAGCCTTGGTAACTGTCTCAAAGAAGTCCACCAGATTTAGGAGGAATGATCTGCCCTTATCAAAGCCAAACTGGATAGGGTCCAATTTCTAAAGGTTCAAATTGTCTCATTTAATGAATTCCATGATGATGCACTCCATAGCCTTGCAGACCAGGCTAGTCAGGCTTATAGGGCAATAGTTCCTGGGGATCCGTTGTGGCTCCACCTTTGTGGAGCAGGATAACTGTTGCTGTGTGCCAGTCTATGGGTATGTAGCCTGTAGAGAGGATGAGTTTGAACAGTGTGTTTAGGTGAGGGGTTAGTTCATTTTGGAGCTAGTGTAAGACACAGCCTGGGACACAGTCTGGTCCCACTGAAGCTGTATTTTTGGCTTTGGATAGGGCTATTTTAACCCATGTGTTAGTGATTGATGGGGCACTACCTTCTTCTGGTATGGTTATGGGCCCTTTAAGGGGTGAGAGGGGGGTGAAGTTTCCTAAATCTGTCTGACAGAATGTTGGCAATATCAGTCGGATCAGTGTATTTTGTGCCATTCTGCACTAACTCAGAACAGACCTGAGAGTTTCCACTTAGGTTCTTGACATAGCTAAAGAACGCTTTGTGGTTATCTTTGGAGTCCTTGGCAATTTTTCTTTCAAAGCTAGCCCTTGATGATTTTATGAGGGATCATAGTTTCTTGCTGATACTGATCAGGGATGTCTTTCCTTCTTGGGATTTTACTCTTTTCTGCACTAGTTTCCTCCTTCTATTGTATAGCTTGTTTATTGCAGGGGTCCACCAGACTGGTTTCCTTTTCTTGGAGGAGTAATTCTTGGTTTTGCTTGGGATAGCATGATCCATGCATTCTTACAGGTGCTCATAGAGTGCCTTTGTAAGGGATTCAGCAGCTTGGGCAGGGTTGTCCTTTAGCATGGGGGCTGTGAACCTTTCCACCTCAGTCTTAAGTAATGCGAAGTTTGCTTTTGAAAAGTTTTTCACAGTGGTTTCCTTGATTGGGGGTGGGTGCAGAATGTTGATATCCAGTGTGATTAGTCTATGGTCTGATCTAACCAGTGAGGGTTTGACCTCTGGTGTAAGAACACCAGTCGCCCATGTTGGTGATGACCAGGTCCAATATGTTGTAACCATGGTGGGGGTGTTGAGCAGTTGATCCAGGGTGTTCAAGTTTATAAATTCTAGGAAGCGTTGGGCAAGAGAGTTAGTACTTGAGTAGTTCTCCAAGTTAATGTTTGAGTAATTGAAATCACCCAATATTAGGGCATTTGGTAGGACCCTCCTATTTTCCAGTGTCTCCAGAAATGCGGAATGGGGGTCCTGGGTCATGGTGGGAGATCTGTAGCAAGCTAAAATTTGAATTGAAGTTTCACCCATTGTTAGTTGCACATGGATGATCTCTGAGGCATTGTGCTGTGCCACTAACCTGGAGGTATGGGTATCCTTGATGAATATGGATACACCCCCACCTTTTATGTTTCAGTCTGGGTTCTGTGGCCGAAAAGTATGGTATGAGTTATAGCCTGGTAGTGCTGGGATGCTCTCTAGAGCCTTAAACCAGATTTCTGTTACTGCACAGATATCACTGTTCTCCATAATGAGGAGTGCCTCAAGTGCATGCATTTTGAGGTTTAGACTTCTGGCATTGAGTATCATTACCCTCAGTTTTTGGTTACTTGTGCTATTTACGGTGGTGGGTTTGACTTTTGAGCCTTGCCTAAAAAAGGCACTATGGGGGTGGCAAATGCCTTGGCCAGTATTCAAAGGGCCTAAGGGTGACAGATGTAAGCCATCTCTTGTGAAGCAATGTGGCTTATCGAGCATGTCATCCCAAGTGGACAAATACTGAATCTCCTTTGAATGACACCAGAAACTTAGCCAATTGTTGAAATTGATCATTTTTTCTTTATACTGTGGCATCATTCTTGGTGAGGGCAGGATGCTACTCAGGGTCAGAGTCATACCGGCCTGGGCTACATGATCAGAGAGCTCTTCCATGTCTCTTTTCATGTAGTCCAGAGAGGTATGTCTCAGGTCATTCACACCAACATGGACAATGACAGAGCTGTATTTGTATCTGTTCTGGAGTGACCTGAGTGCTTGTGTTATGTGGTGGATCCTGGTGCCTGACAGGCAGATAACTGTAACCTTCTCCTTGTCCAGCCTAGTTAGTGGGACATCAGTGTGCCTAACTATAGAGTCACCTATTACTAGTGTGTTGGGTATGTTATTTTGCCTTAAGGGCTGTGATTGCATGGCACACTGATTATGTGAAGTATGTGTTTCATGGTTTGTGATGGGGTGTGGAGGTTGCTTGGGTGTCTGCTTTAGAGGTCTTTGTTGCTTTTGCAGATTTTTATTTAGAGCCTCTGAGTATGTTTTTGTGTATTTATGTGTGTTATTTGCCGGTGTTGGTTTAGTAGGTCTATGTGAGACTGGTGGTGTGTTGCAAGTATTTTCTTTCTCCTCTTGACTTTCAGTTCCAGTCTTGGGTTGAGAGAGCTTTGCCACCAGTTTGGCTGCATTATTGCATCTCTCGCATATATTAGTGTTTGGTGGTAGGAGGAGAGGGTTGTCTGTGTACATGAGGCAGTTGTAACATTGCCTCAAAATACCCAGACTCACAAGTTGGACTGGAGAGTACACCTGAAACTGCCCTTTGGACATGCCTGAATAGGTAAAGTGAGCTGTTTTACTGATTAGCTGGTAGGGACGAATAGAGAGCCTTGTCCTACTGGACAGTATAGGGGGTCTAGTGCTAGGTAATTAGTGCTTGCTATGAGTTTTGAGCAAGTGCTGGGCTGTGAAATTAATGGTTTGAGTGCTTAAGCTGAAAGTTTGTCTAGTTTCAAGGGAAAAATTGAAGAGCAGACTTTGTGGAGCCGGGAATAGTTTAACCCTAGCTAACTGGCACTGCCCAGTGTGCAAATGCATTTTTTTGTAGCAGGGAAATGAAAGAGATAGAAACTAGCCCAAAAATGGCCAATAAACTACTAACTTCTGGGCTACAGCAAACAAGGTGCACAAATTTCAGAAAGAAACAGATCAAATAAGCAGGCACAATAAGCCTTTAACCAGAAATTCCCAGCTCAGAAGGGCAAAATCTAGCCTCTCCTCCCACAAGTTTGCAGACTACAAACCTTAATGTAAAATAACTGGCCTGAAGCCCAAGTGCTTAAACCAGAACTAATGCACTTTTAGAATAACAGACACTGAGCCTTCAATCAGTAATTCCCAACTTAGAAGGATGCAAGCTACCTGTCCTTCCACAACAATGCACTCCACAAACCTTAATGTAAAACAACTGGTTTGAAGCCCAAGTGTTTAAACCAAAAGGCTTAGAATAACAGTTACAATTTAATCAGGCTACTACCAAGAAGTAATAACTGCAGCAGAATAATACAATTGAGTATTTTTAAGACGAAGCACAAGCAAAATAAGGCAATAAAGTGGGAAGAAACACAATTACAGTAAAAGCAGATGAATAAAGTGCACTTTTTTTGTTTTTGTTTTTTTTTATGTATATAACAATAGAAAATGAGCAAACTGATTTAAACAAATTACCCAATTAACAAGTAAAAAAACTCAAAACTGAGCCCTGTTCCAGCAGTCTTCAATCTGACAAGTTCTAACTGCACACCCCTGCCACTATGTCGCAGGGGAACCTTCTCCAAAAAAGATGGCTTAGATTAGTGCTCAAGTTATACAAAAAAGCTAAATTCAGCAGGCCTGAATCTAGTCTATGCTACAGCAGACAAGGCGCACCAGTATCAGAAAAACAGTTCAAGTGAACAGGCACAGTAAGCCTTTAACCAGAAATTCCCAGCTCAGAAGGGAAGAATCTAGCCTCTCCTCCCACAAGAGTGCAGACCACAAACCTTCTTAATGTAAAATAACTGGCCTGGAGCCCAAGTGCTTAAACCAGAACTAATACACTTTTAGAATAACAGACACTGAGCCTTCAATCAGCAATTCCCAACTTAGAAGGATGTGAGCTACCTGTCCTGCCACAACAGTGCAGACCACAAACCTTCTTAATGTAAAACAACTGGTCTGAAGCCCAAGTGCAATAACCAAAAGACTTAGAATAACAGTTACAATTTAATCAGACTACTACCAAGCAGTAATAAATGCAGCAGAATAAACACAATTGAGTACTTTTAAGAAGAGGCAAAAGCAAAATAAGGTAATAAAGTAGGAAGAAACACAAATACAGTAAAAGCAGATAAAGTGCAAATTGTTTTTTTTTTGTATATATATATATATATATATATATATATATATAAAACATTAGAAAACAAGCAAACTGATTTGAACAAATTACCCAATTAACCAGTAAACAACCTCAGAAATGAGCCCTGATCCAGCAGTCTTCAATCAGACAAGTTCAGGGCCTAGAATAACAGTATAAAAAAGACCAAAAACTCAAAACAAACTGCCACATAGACTAGAATCCAAATGGATCCAGAATTTATTTAAGACAAATAATCCAAGGTAAGCACTTTCGCTTGGTAGCTATCACCAAACTTCTTCAGGCAAAGTAATAGAGCAAATACAATCCAAGTGATACTACAAGAACACACCCTACCTCATTAATCAATTAAAATCAATTTAAAAAATCATACCAAGTTTTAAAAGGACATATACCCTGAATTATACATATAAATACAAATACATACCTAAATAATGCAAACATTTTATGTACACATATATTTAAATAATGTAATGCAATGAAAAGTTCAGGGCCTAAGTGGGTATGCCTACCCAAATGTTCTCTCTGTATTAGGCAGGATGAGCTAATGAGACTATACTAGGATAGAGCTGTGTTAGGGCTGAAGAGATTGACAGTTGAGTGAGCAATTGAGATGGGCCCAGGAGGAGTGTTCAAGCACAAATTTACAGGAGGGGTGGTCAGTTCCAAAGCCACCAAGATTAATACCACAACAAGAACAGGGAGGATGGGTGGGGAAAACTAAGTGCAGACAGGTAGAGAGCAGATAGAGAACACAATTTTCAATAAACAAATAAATAAGCAGATAAATGCAGTACTATTTTTAACACAATATTCAATGAAAACACAACCAAACTAATAAGAAAGAAAGAAAGAAAGAAAGAAAGAAAGAAAGAAAGAAAGAAAGAAAGAATGAGCAAACAGTTCTAAGGCAAACACCAAATCCTTTTATTTAGTGTTTTTGTCTGCTTGTCAGCCTTGACTTAATCAGAATACATCTCCTACTGGTTCATCTCAAATTTATACAAAATAATCACATGACTTCATTTAATTAATTAAACAATCAATTATATTAAAACATTTTTTAAAAAACATACCATCTCATTACCTAGCTATAAACCTAAAATTATTATTTTAATCTTATTTTAAAACATATTAGCAGCAGAGGCACATAATCGTAACTATGAAATCCATACAGACTTAACAAAACTTGAACGAACAAACTTTGTTAGTCACATAAAGGTTTCATACTGTCACTAACTAAAACCTATATTAACTAAATTCATTTATTTACATATGAAAATCAGCTTTCAATTTAAGGTAACTAGAAAGGCTAACAGTTTCATTAAGTCCCAGGGGTATGTCACATTACATTTTAACTGCCACATTAATTCTCGATACTCCAAGAAAATATCCAAAGGCCCCCCCACACTATTGTTCCTCATCTGTTCAAGAGCACTAAATTTACATTGATGCCCCTCATGTTCCTTGATATGTTTAAAATTAGCATTCTTAAGATTGTTCTTACTAATATCATATAAATATTGATATACCCGCCTGTTCAGACAGTTGATAGTTTTCCCTATATAAAAACTCTGACACTGTTGACAAATCACTATATGTATTATACTTTTACTATAACAGTTACACTTTTGTTTCAAGGCCACCCAACCAAACCCCTTGATGAACAAGGATTAATTTTCCATCATATGAGGACATTGATTACAATGCCCACATTTTAACATCTTACCTTTGGTCCCATTTGTTATGTTGGTCTCTAATAAGTTTTTAAAGGATTTGCCCTTTGAGCCATTTGCTCTTTCTTTCTTTCTTTCTTTCTTTCTTTCTTTCTTTCTTTCTTTAATATTCAATTAAACAAACAGAAAAATTAAAATTTTTCTTCTGAGAATGAAGCTCAAATGGCATCACACGTGACTGTGCTCAGATTTAAAGGTGGAATCTAAAACATCAGTACTCTACTAATAAGTCCTAATAACTATAAAATCATATACATAAAAAGCCCACCTAACTTATAAAGAAAATGTATATAAAAATTCAGATGCTCTGATATTTTTATTTTAAATATGGTGAAATGAAAATGTTATTATTTTATTCCAAGTTTACGTTATGTATGTGATTAAACAACATCTGCATTATACACGAAAACCCATGCTAGTCCACATCTTAACCCCATGGATGATGTCCAAGTTAATGCCTCACTGATTGTTATCTCCTGTGCATGGTTCTACTACTCCACTGGAGGAGTCTGGGCCTGTTTCAGCCCCTCTGTGAGCTTCTTGAAAACCCACTGTAACACAAACTATTCCACCTGAAAACATAGTCTTGCTCTATTGATATTATAACATTACTTCTCCTCTTACCCCTGACTATTAAAGTTTCCTGACTAATAAACAATGCATTCTACTTTAACCCTGCTTCCTCTTGACTACTCTGCCTTAAAACTCTCTAAAACAACTTAAATATGTGTTCCTATCTTTCCCTGGCCCATTCTCAAACCTCTGTCAGAACATGGTAGAGGATATTAATAAAAATATGCTAATAATGCATTGTATACTTCTTAATTGTCATACATTATCAGTGTATTACAATCCTACTGTACACTGGACTTCATATTATATCCATTACTGTACAAATTCTTACAATTCTATTGCATGCTTGACTTCTTATGCCCACTAATGTGCATTAAGTAGCATATTACAATCCTATTGTCTATTTGACTTCATGGTATGCTTATTACTGTAAAAATTAATTGTGTATATTATGTTTGTCTGTCACTATTCAAACAATTTTGTAAATGTATTTCTTTTACAACATTGAGCTTTTCTCCCCAGGATTCTGCTGAAAAGGAATACTTCTTGCTCAATTGGTATACAAACAGAAAATAAATACCCTGCTATTAGCCTGAAAGTTAAAAGCTGATCTGAGACTCATTACTTATCATGTGTTTATTACCAAATCTGCTTGAATGGAGGAGCTCATTGCTAACTTATTATTGCAAAGGCCAATGTGATTCTATGAAGTAAATTGCAAGGGCTGAGATTGTGTGGAGTTTGTTCAAACAATTGATGGGGGTGTTATATTGTATACATGGTTATCTGCTTCCGCTGGGGAAGTGGTTACAGGGTGCGGGGCAGGTAGCATGATCATATGCGGCAGTGCCTTCAGAGCCTTGTAATGTAGTGCACTATACCATATACTATGCATTATTTAATGAACTTGACCACCTTTTCCTGCTATGTATAGAACTTTGGGTTGTAGTCCCTACTATTGCTACTACTTTTCTTGTAATGTTCTTTACAAGATCAAGAAAGAAAAGTCACAAAATTATGTAACTGTACAATGACTTTGAGACTTTAACATAGTCCCACCATGTTCCTCAATTCCATTTCTTACCTGTACAATGACATCCCACTGCCTGCTGTGCAATGATAAAAACATTGATGGGAGCTAATTACTGTTCTAGTTTGCAACCTAGTTTATGATGTTATGCTGTATACTGCAAAAATTATGCTCAAAATGTGAAAGGAGACATGATAACATCACAGTATTTTGAAGCATAAAGGTTCTTGAAGCACAAGATGGACTAAGTCATGTCAGCTGTATAGACCTGGGGAGGTGGTTATGTGCAGTATTGTGTCCTGTATTTGATACAGTGATGTCAAGTGTTGTGAGATTATCTCCTGTAACTATTCCTAAAGTGGATACTACACAAGTGGCACAGTTTGCCAGTGTGTGTGTGTCTAGCATATGTTTGTCATGAGTTGCTGTAAAGTAGCTACCAGTCATATCATGCAGCATATGTATATCACAATAACAATGTGCACCACTCCTGTACTATACTACTGTATCCTTTCCACAGTGCTACAATTAATGCTTCCACTTGTGCTGATGGAACATGCATGAAAATCCTCTGGCACATAGTAGACTGTACACATGCTTATGCATCTCTTGGGTGGCACATGGCACTGTGCTGTATGCAGATTACATTCACATTTCAGAGTTACATTAAAGAATAGTGCAATATGCATGTTTGCGTGCAGTTCTGCTGGCAATGTGTGATAACAACAATCTAATGTAAATTATTTGATGTTGGAAGCCTTGTTGGCATAGTGTGATGAATGATGATAAAGAACCACATCATAATTCCCAGCAAGATGCTGATTTTTATTGCATCTAGCCATCTGCTGATATGCTGAAACTGTTTTCCTAAGTGAAAGGGAAGTATAGGCTATTGCTTCTATGCCTTTAACAGGTTGCAGGTTTTGCAAGAGTAATATGTTGTAACACCATCCTGAATCTAACAAAAAATATATATTTCTTCATGTGTTTATCTCTTTTTGTATTTCTTCTTTTCAGGTTAAACACTTTTAACAGACATTTACTTTTATGGCTGAATGTGATTTCATTAACACATGGTGATGTCATCACCCTAAAACTGCATAATTTTAGTACTCCTGTTTGTTTTCTCTTGTAAGCTTCTTTCTTAGTACACACTGATATTTTCCACATTCTTCTTTCTAAGTTTATTATGTTATTGACTTTTCCTAACATGACTTACCATACCTCTCAACTTCTTAGCACAAGAAATCTGGACAAAGTCTAAAATAAAAGGGCAGGGAAAAGGCCTAAAAATAGGGACAGAGTTTAAATATTGCACTTGTAATCTTAGAAAGTTGCTAAAATAACAGGTATGTGTTAGCATGCATTTTCTGAAGTATATAATGTCTGAAACTCAGATGTATGTCATTATTTGGTAACGTCAATCCTCAGTGATTTACCAGAAAAGCCAAAATTTTATGAGGGACAGACCAAAAATATGAGGCAAAAATTAGCATTCTACAACAATCTGGACAGCACAACATCCACCATATGTAGCATATAACACATAGCACATATATATCACAGTGGCAATGTGGTGGTCAAAAGAGAGGTTGCTGTCAACCTGTGTTGCCAGATCTCTTATAACACCTTCTGTGTTCAGTGGACTACCATCAATGTGGTAATTCATGGGAACTGAGTTTTTCCCAAAGGGGATGACGACACATTTTTTGGCATTGAGCTTAAGGCCATGGTTCTGACACCAGTCATTGGTGTCAGTGAGGCCTTTCTGCAGGATGTCAACATCACTTGGGGAGTTAATAATAGCTCCCAACTTGCAATCATCTGTGAACTTTGTCAGCCAGAGTCCCTTTGTATTGGCCTGGACTTCAGAGAAGTAGATACCAAACAGGAGACGACCCAGGACCAAACCCTGTGGGACTCCACTCCTGACTGGACGGCAGTCTGACTTGGAGTCAGCTACTTTCACATTGTGGGTTTTATCTGTGAGCCAGTTGGCAACTCACCTAGTGATATAGCAATACATTTTCTCTTTATACAGCATTACATATGATATTATAACCGGGAGGTATAATTTTGGAGTTGTTTATTCTGGGTTTAAGCCAAGTTTCAGTTAGAGCAAAAATATCAGGCTTATGTCGGGTAATCCAGGCATGTAGTTCAGCAATTTTATTTCTTATGCTTCTAAAATTTATGGCAGCAAATGTTATATTACCAGGGTCAGGGTATGGCCATTATAAGGTTAGAGAAATGCGTGGAAGATAATTCTCTTGATGTTCATTGTAAAGGGTGCAGCCATGATTAGAGTGAATATATCTTCCTAAAAAGACTTTAGTATATTGGGCAATTATTGATGTTTGTTTTTTGAACAGCATTTTCCACTTAATTCTGTTTTAGTCCAAGTTGAAATGGAGTTGTCTGTATTAGGGGTAAAGATGAGGAGCATCACTAAATAGGTTTGGTGCAATGTGTGGACAGTGTAGGGATAAAGAGAAGACCTGGAAACTTTACAACAAAAATAAGCACCCTGCTACCCTCCTTAAATATAGGCAACTCTGCAATCTAACCCTTCTCCAACCACATCTTCTCCCCTCCTCCCAATCCTACTTCCTCTTCCCCTTCCCAACCCTCCACTCCTAATCCTTCCACCCCTTTTCATCTAAAACCCGTCTCAACCTCCTACATCAAAAAGCTTCTTTCCAGAATTAAGCCATGCTCCAATGCCCCTGACAATATTCCCTCCCTCTTTCTCAAGCTCGCTGCAGATGGTATTGCCATCCCCTTCAGCATTCTCTTTAATAGGTCTATCCAGGAATCTTATGTCCCTAAATTATGTCGTGCTGCCTTTATCTTACTGCACCACAAAGGAGGCAAAAATAATAGCATCAATAACTTCCGACCAATAACCATTCTTTCCCCAATTTCAAAAATCCTTGAAAAATGCATCCACCAACAACTCATGCCCTACCTAATCAATAATCAACTCCTCACCCCTACAAACCATGGCTTCCGTCCTGGCCATAGTACAATAACTGCTCTCTTATCTTTCTCAGACATAGTTAACCATGCCTGGACTCTGTAAAAATTGTCTCCACTGTCCTTCTCGATCTATCCAAGGCATTTGACACTGTCTCTCATATCCATCTTCTAAATCATCTTTCTAACCTCAATCTCTCCCAAAAATCCCTTATATGGTTCAATAGTTATCTCTCTGACAGATCCCAGGCTGTGAAATGGAAAACTGGTAACTCAACCTTCCTACCTACCCCAACCGGGGTCCCCCAGGGGTCTATACTGGGACCAATGCTCTTTAATATATTCATCAATAGTTTGTACGCTGCAATTCCAAACACTCAAATAGTGCAATATGCAGATGACTTCACTTTAGTCTGTTCTGCTCATAGCCTTCCTGAGCTCCAGGCAAAAACCCAACTGGCCTTTACAACTACAGAGAACTGGATGCTTCAAAACCATCTCTCCCTTAATGCCAATAAATCCAAAATCCTTCTTTTCTCCCCCTCAAAAGCCATCTCTTTCAGCAAACAATCCTTCGATAACATCAGCCATACCAACTCGACTATAGAAGTCATTCCTTTTGCAAAACTTCTTTGGGTTACCATTGATGAACACCTGAAATTCGATACACATGTCCAACTAAATATTAAGAAAACTTATCAGAAACTTGGTATGCTATACAGAAACTCTTACTTTCTCTCCCCTTCTACAAGGCAAACTCTCTCCATGACCTACTTGCTACCATCACTACTGTACGGTGCTCCACTACTAACAAACTACTCTTCCACCATCTCTGCAAAACTAGAAATCTGTTACAACAAAATCTCTAAATTCTCTACTAAATCTAACCACTCATCCCATCATTGTAGCTCTCTCTAAATGCTAAACTAGCTAGAGCTTCACAAATACCCAGACTACATCCAACTCACTACAGCCCACAAATTAATCTTTAAACCTACTGCATGCCCTGCTCTAGCAAATATCTTAACATCTTACATACCTCACAGACCCCTGAGATCTGCCCAACAAAATCTACTTTCTGTATACAAACGAAAACGTCCTGCTGGCCAGTTTCTCCTATCCTTTTCCTTAGCCAAAAAATAGAACTTTCTCTCACCCTCACTACGAATCTCTAAAAACTTTGAACACTTCAAATCCCAGCTCCATTCCTTCCTCTCCTATACTTGGAAATGTAATTGCACCCTACCTACTTAATCCTGCTAATATCCCTATACATGTACTTCCACATGTACTTCTACACCTTGCTGTTTTTCCTCTACAGCTTCCCCTCTCTGAATCTAACGTAATATAACATCAAAACCTTGAATGTATATAATGTAAATACTGTACATAGCTTTGTAACTCTACTCTCTCTCCCTATCTGGAAATTTTCTCTTTCCTTTCTACCTACATATAAGGCCCATGCTAAGAGATACTGCTAACTAGCTGCTATAATCATTCCTGATGTGTGTACTCCACTTTTGCTACTAAACAACTGCCTCTCTCTACTTACACCAGGTTTCTTTTTCTTCTAAACAACCACCTCCCTCTCTACTACTCAGCGTTCCCTCTCTTCTCTCACCAGAATCTTGAATGTATACTTAGTACACATCGCACTTTCCTCCTTTATTACTTCCACATACTACTAAACCTATACTTCCTATTTTCAAATATTCAGTCTTTGCAACTACTTACAATTTCATAGTTTTTAAATATTTGTTAGCTTATGCCACTGCCTCAGTTCAACTTTATGCTGTGCAAATGGCTCTCTAAGCAACTACATATATGTCATGAAGAGTATTCATTTTTTTTTCAATTGTATTTTGCTATATATCAGTATATAATTCTACATTTGTTTTAAATAATCATAAGTTTGATTTTCTTGTATGTAATATGGAGCTTTTCTCCCCGGACCTCCACTGAAAACGGGCTCCTTGAGCTCAGTGGACCTCCCCGGTTATCAAACTGGAAATAAATAAATAAATGAATAAAGGGTGAATATTTGGTTGGGACAGAGTTGGAGATATGCTGAGAGCTCTTATAGAGTCATGGCAGGATGAGAGATAGTCTAGTAGCAGGAGAAGGATAGAGCATAAGCTAAAGAGTAGCGTGATTAAGTAAATGGATCTGAAAGTTGGCAGGTAGTGGGGACGTAGAGATCAAGAAAGAAAATGAAGTTGTGGGTAGAAGGATATTTAGTGGTGGTGGAGTCTGAAAGTTTATACAAGGCAGGTAAGAAAGAAATATTTTCTGTGAAGGAAGAGAGTTAGGTTGCCCTAGTATCTTCTCTGCAATGTAAGAAATAGAGGTGTTTAAAAGGATGGAGTATGAAAAAGTAGTTAAAATAGGAAGATGTAGGGCATTATTTGGGAAAAGTATAAGAAACAAAGAATGGATAGCTGCTGCTAGTAGAGGTGTGACTATGAATGAATAGAAGGCAAAGCAGTATGGGAAAGAGAAATGTATTTGGGAATGGTGCTAAAAGATTAAATGGAAACAGGCAATTAGGTAAAAAAGAAACAGGAGTGTTTGCATGATAGTGATAAGGTTGTTTGGGAGGGTTAGAGAATAGGAGTCACAATGAAATGTGCATATAGGAAGTAAAATACTAATGTAAGAGGGGTGGCTGGAAATTGGGGGTAGGAGACCAGAGTGGGATTCCACCCTCAGGTCAAATTATAACACAGAGTAATTAGTTTATAGCCAATAAAAAGCAATTAGCAGAGAGGTACAAAATAGAACAGGCTTTCTGAACGCAGAAACCTGTCAGCTAAAAAAAGTAAGTAACTGGCATATACAATGTAAACTATTGGTTAAGAGAAATTACAGTGGCTGACTTAATAAGTGGCCCTTAGAGTGCAAGAACTGCTTTTTTGGGGGTGTCAAAGACAGTCTCCATCACAGATGGATATTTGACAAATTAACATTAATATATAGCAAGATTCTTCAAGTTAAATTTGATTACATTATACAAAGTTCTTAGTGAAAACATTTGGGAGTTGGTCCTTATGGCAGAGCTCCTGCAATATCATGGACAGATATCGTGACCACAGGCTGTTATACAAAGACAAATTTTCAGTGAAAATGTTTTATATGGAAAGCAACAATTGTGGAGCTTAACATTAGATAGCAGAACATAAAAACATGCGACCTCATCCAGTCTGCAGTTGGCAATGTATTAGAAATCTGGATATAGTTTACATAAAGGTCAAAACATGAAACCCTTGATATTTACATGTTACTTGCACAACACACATTCTTTGATTTACTGTCCTTGCATATTCACATTCTTTGATTTCCTGTCCTTGCATATTTAAACTGGTGCATGTGAAATAATTCCTGCTTTAAAACCTCAGCTTGGCCAGCTAGAACTTGGTTATATTCAACTGGACGTATAAGAGAATTTAAGTACCTTTATCTGCACTTTTGTTTTAAAACAAATACAGTATTTAATTTGATTTAAACTGTGTATAAAGGAGTGTTGAAGGAATTTTTAACTGAAGTTATTCTGCTCTTCAGTAACTTGAACTGAAGCTAGTGTTGGCTGAATTTTGTTATTTGCTAGTAATTACAGGTGTGGGGGTAGCCACATTCTTTGATTTCCTGTCCTTGCATATTTAAACTGGTGCATGTGAAATAATTCCTGCTTTAAAACCTCAGCTTGGCCAGCTAGAACTTGGTTATATTCAACTGGACGTATAAGAGAATTTAAGTACCTTTATCTGCACTTTTGTTTTAAAAAAAATACAGTATTTAATTTGATTTAAACTGTGTATGAAGGAGTGTTGAAGGAATTTTTCACTGAAGTTATTCTGCTCTTTGTTTTTCCCACCCGCCCTGTTTTTGTTTTGGTGTTAATCTTAGTGGCATTGAAACTGCCCGCCCCTCAGCCTGCCTCTGGGCCCATCTCATTTGCTCACTCAACTGAGTGCAGTGAGATCATATTCTGATTTCAGGCACTCCTACTGTGTACAAAGAGAGCATCTGGGAAATAGAATAAAAAAAAAAAAAAAAAAAAAAATTAAGCTTATTTCCTGCCTTTCTTGTTAAGTGGTACAGACTATTTGTAGGCTTCTGAGCCCCCAAGCCCTTCTGTGTTTGAGGGAAGCCTTCTAGCTTGTTTTTTTTCTTATAACTAGCCAGTTTTCTAGTTTCAGCTCTCAAATCTGTTTCTTTGATCTCAGCACTTGTTCAGAAAAAAAAAAAAAAAAACATTTTTCATCTGCTTTTACTGTACTTGTGTTTCTACCTACTTTTTACTTTTGCATCATCTTAAAATACTCAATTGTATTTATTACTGCTTGGTGTAACTCATTCTAAGCCTTTTGGTTTAAACACTTGGGCTTCGGACCAGTTAGTTGTTTTGCACTGAGAGGGTTTGTGGTCTGCACTGTTGTGGCAGAACAGGTAGCTTACATCCTTCTAGGTTGAGAACTGCTGATTGAGGGCTCAGTGTCTGTTATTCTAAAAGTGTATTAATTCTGGTTTAAGCACTTGGGCTTTCAAGCCAGTTATTTTACATTAAGAGGGTTCGTGGTCTGCACTCTTGTGGGAGGAGAGGCTGGACTCTGCCCTTCTGAGCTGGGAATTTCTGGTTAAAGGCTTATAGTGCATGCATATCTGAACTGTTTCTTACTGAAGTTGGTGCGCCTTGTTTGCTGTGGCATAGACTGGATTCGGGCCTGCTGGATTTAGCTTTGTTTGTGTAACTTGAGCACTAATCCAGACATTCTCTAAAGTATTCAATGGTATTTATTACTGCTTGGTTGTAACTTGATTAAAGTGTAGCTATCATTCAAGTCTTTTGGATTAAGCACTTGGGCTTCAGACCAGTTGTTTTACATTAGGAAGGTTTGTGGCAAGCACTGTGGTGGCAGGACAGGTAGCTTTCATCCTTCTAAGTTGGGAACTGCTGATTGAGAGCCCAGTGTCCAAGTGTATTAGTTCTGGTTTAGGCACTTGGGCTTCAGGTCAGTTATTTTACATTAAGAAGGTTTGTGGTCTGCACTCTTGTGGGAGAAGAGGCTGGACTCTGCCCTTCTGAGCTGGGAATTTCTGGTTAAAGGTTTATAGTGCCTGAATATTTGAACTGTATCTTACTGAAATTGGTACACCTTGTTTGCTCTAGCATAGACTAGATCCAGGCCTGCTGAATCTAGCTTTGTTTATATGCTTGTTGTTTGTTTGCTTGTTATTTCCCTGGAAGCTAATTCCACCTAATACGCAACTTCTCAGCACTTCTGTGGATCACTAGTGATATCTGCATTGCTTACTGTACTTATTTCCTTGTTTCACTTGAAAGAAAGTTACTGTTTGTCGTTTTTGCATTTAGTTACTTGTAACACATTGCACTCAAGTTACCTGGCACTTGCTCACTAAAGCAATTATATAAGTCAGCACTAAAAATTAAAAGCACTACACCCTCACTCCCCACTGGCCCTTGTTTTCAATTAAGGATTTCCCAATATTATTCTAGCATGTCCAAAGGTCAGTTGTCAATCTCCTCTCCGGTCCAGCTGGTGAATCTGGGAATCTTATAGGTTCATAGGTTTATACTAGGCTATCTGCCCTAAGGCATTTATAAGCCTAGCCCAAATTTTTGTGGCTTACGCCACCCCTTATATGAAAAAATACTGTGCCCATTAGTTTGTTGTGCCTCTGTCCAGCAGTGACACAGAGATGATTCCCGGGGTAAACCTACGATCTTCCATCCACAGGTCTAGATTTCTCTTGAACAGAGTCAGCGAGGTGCTCTGCCTCACATGGACCGGGATTTTATTCCACAGCATAGGGAGTCTCTGAGTGATAAATCTATCCCTCCAGCACGTCCTATTTATATCCATGCTAAGGTTTAAGTCGCTTGCTCTAGTGGTTTCGGTGGATTTGGATTTTTTGAGGTGGAGCATGTCCATTAATTCCGGGTTGGACATGGCCTTGTATGTCAGGCACATGTCACCTCTGAGCAGACGGTATGCGACTGAATAGAGCTGGAGTTTCTTCAATCTGGCAGCATATGACAGATTTTGGAGTCCCTTTATCCTTTTGGTGAGGAACTTTTGGGGTCTCTCCAATTGCTGCAGATGTCGGGTGAGATACATCCCGAATGGGGCATTGTACTCGATCATTGGTCTGATAAGTGAAGAGTACAGGGGAACAATGACATCACTAGATCTGGATGTGAATCCCTTCATGATCAGGTGGGCAATGTAGAAGGTCTTTCTAACCACTTTAGCAATGTGAGTGTCAAAAGAAAGGCCACTGTCAACCTGGGTCCCCAGGTCCCTGATAACCTCTTCTGTGCTTAGTGGATTGCCACCTATATGGTAGCTTGGGGTTACCTTGTTTTTCCCGAAGGGTATGACTATACATTTTTTGGCGTTTAACTTCAGGCCATGGCTCTGGCACCAGCTATCTGTTTACATGAGTCCCTTCTGAAGGATATCCGTGCCCGATGCACTTTCCACTATGGCGCCCAGTTTGCAGTCGTCTGCAAACTTTGTCAGCCAAAGTCCTCCCATGTTGGCCTGTACTTCTGAGAAGTAGATGCCAAATAATAGGGGGCCAAGGACCGAGCCCTGTGGGACACCACTTGTGACCGGCTTGGAGTCTGACACAGCGCCAGCAACTCTAACCCTGTGGGTTCTGTCCTTAAGTCAGTTTGCAACCCATCTTGTGACATATGGGTTTACATTTAAGCTGGTAAGTTTTTCTACAATACCCGAGTGGGGTATTGTGTAAAGCCTTGCAAGGTCAAGGTAGGCTGTATGGACTGCCTTTCCTCATCAATGGCCTTGGTGACTGTTTCGAAGAAGTCGACCAAGTTCAAAAGGCATGATCTTCCCTTGACAAAGCCAAACTGGGTCGGGTCCAATGTCTGCAAGTCCCCTATATCTTTGTTTATGAGCTCCATTATGATCCTCTCCATAGCTTTGCAGACTAGACTTGTTAAGCTTATGGGGTCGTAATTACCAGGGTCCGTAGAGGCGCCGCCTTTGTGGAGTGGGACCACAGTTGCCGTACGCCACTCCTTGGGCATGTATCCTGTGGTAAGGCTGAGATTAAACAGCTGCCTTATGTGCGGGTTTAATTCCTCATTTAGCTCGTGTAGCACACAGCCGGGGACACCATCCGGTCCCATTGATGCTGTGTTTTTAGCTTTAGAGAGAGCAGCTTTCACCTGCGCATTTGAGATGTCCGAGAGGCTACACTCAGCTGGGATAGTTATCTCTCCTTTAGGGGGAAAGAGGGGGGTGAAGTTTGCACTGAACCTGTCTGCCAGTATGTTGGCAATGTCTGTGGGTTCAGTGATTTTTGTATCATTTTGAACTAATTCTGAGCATATCTGGGAGTTTCCACCCAGGTTCCTAACATAGCTGAAAAAGGCCTTATGATTGTCTTTTGAATCCATGGCAATTTTTCTCTCAAAATTGGCCTTAGTTGATTTTATGAGTGCTCATATTTTTTTACTAATAATGATCAGGGGTGACTTCCCTTTTATGGATTTTGTTCTATCATGTAATAGCTTTCTCCTCTTATTGTAAAGTTTGTTAATGGCTGGGGTCCACCAGACTGGACGTCAATGTTATAACTGCCTCATGTACACAGACAACCCTCTCCTCCTCCCACATAACACAAATACTTGCGAGATGCAGCTATTTAGCCAAACTGGAGGCTGAGCTCTCTCAACTCAGGACTGGCAAGACCAGACAGGAGGAGAAGGCAACTACACACACCACAAAACCAGCCTCACATAATGCTATCACTCCACTGAATCAAACACATAAACACACAAAGACATACTCGGAGGCTCTGAGTAAAAATTTACCTAAACAGCAGAGGCCTCCAAAGCAGACACCCAAACAACTGCTACCTCAAGACACCCCACAAGCAACACATAAACCACAAAAGCAGTGTGCAAAGCAATCACAGCCCTTAAGGCCAAATACAACACCAAACATACTTGTCATAGGTGACTCCATAGTCAGACACTCTGGCGTCCCACTCACCAGGCTGAGCAAGGAGAGGGTCACAGTAAGTTGCCTATCGGCGAGCTAGAATCCGCCACATAATACAAGCACTCGGGTCACTCCACGGCAAGTACAAATATGACACAGTCATTGTCCATGCTGGTGTGAGCGACCTGAGACGTACCTCCCTTGACTACATGAAAGAGACATAGAGGAGCTCTCTGATTATGTAGCCCAGGCAGGTATGACCCTAACCCTGAGCAGTATCCTTCCTTCACCAAGAATGATGCCACAATATAGAGACAAGATGATCAGCTTTAACAATTGGCTTAATGTCTGGTGTCATTCAAAGGGGATCCAGTGTCTGTCTGCCTGGGATGACATGCTTGACAAGCCACGCTGCTTAAGGGCGGCTTGCACCTGTCACCCTGGGATTCGGATATTGGCTAAGGCTCTTGCCACCCCCATAGTGCCTTTTTAGGCAAGGCTCAAATTCTAAACCTACCACCCTAGAAAACAAAAATGGGAAGAAACTGAGGGTAATGCTGCTCAATGCCAGAAGTCTAAATCTCAAAATGCACTTTCGAGGCCCTTCTCAGTATGGAGAACATCGATGTCTGTGCTATAACTGAAACCTGGTTCAAGGCTCCTGAGAGCACCCCGGCACTATTAGGTTTTACCTCATATCATGCGTTCGGCCCCAAAACCCGGACCACACCACAAAAGGAGGGTGTATCCATATTCATAAAGGATACCCACACCTCCAGGTTGGTGGCAACGCACGGCTTCGAAACCATCCAGGTGCAACTAACCATAGGCAAAACTGCTCTACAAATTGTAGCATGCTACAGGCCACCCTCTCAAACTCAGGAACCCCACACAGCCTTCCTGAAGACACTGGAGGGTATAAATGTATCTCCAAACACCATCATATTGGGTGACTTCAACTACCGAATATAGACTGGGAACATTACTCAAGCCCTAACTTTCTAGCCCAACGGTTCCTGGAGTTCATAAATTCAAATGCCATGGAACAGCTAGTCACTGTTCCCACGAGAGGAGAAAATATACTAGATCTCATTGTCACAAACATGGGGACAAAATGCTCCACACGAAGTATATCCCTCATTGGTGAGATCTGATCATAAACTAATCTCACTGGAAATTCACATCCCGCCCCCACCCCAAACAAAAAAGTCCATAGTGAAGAACTTCTCTAAAGCAAACTTCACACTACTCAAGACTGGTGTGGTATCCTTCAAGGCCCCTGAGCCAGAGGAAACCACAACCCAAGCTGCGGAAGCCCTTACAAATGCCTTCTATGAACACCTCCAGGACTGCATGGATCAGGCAATCCCAAATAAAACCAAGACTCTTTCCACAAAGGTAAACATCCAGTCTGGTGGACCCCAGCCATTAACAAACTTTACAATAAGAGGAGAAAGCTATTACACGATAGAACAAAATCCATAAAAGGGAAGTCACCCTGATCATTATTAGTAAAAAATACGAGCACTCATAAAATCAACTAAGGCCAATTTTGAGAGAAAAATTGCCATGGATTCAAAGGACAATCATAAGGCCTTTTTCAGCTATGTTAGGAACCTGGGTGGAAACTCCCAGATATGCTCAGAATTAGTCCAAAATGATACAAAAATCACTGAACCCACAGACATTGCCAACATACTGGCAGACAGGTTCAGTGCAAACTTCACCCCTCTCCCCTAAAGGAGAGATAACTATCCCAGCCAGTGTAGCCTCCCGGACATCTCAAATGCGCAGGTGAAAGCTGCTCTCTCTAAAGCTAAAAACACAGCATCAATGGGACCGGATGGTGTCCCCGGCTGTGTGCTACACGAGCTAAATGAGGAATTAAACCCGCACATAAGGCAGCTGTTTAATCTCAGCCTTACCACAGGATACGTGCCCAAGGAGTGGCGTCGGCAACTGTGGTCCCACTCCACAAAGGCGGCTCGGACCCTGGTAATTACGCCCCATAAGCTTAACAAGTCTAGTCTGCAAAGCTATGGAGAGGATCATAATGGAGCTCATAAACAAAGATATAGGGGACTTGCAGACATTGGACCCGACCCAGTTTGGCTTTGTCAAGGGAAGATCATGCCTTTTGAACTTGGTGACTTCTTGAAACAGTCACCAAGGCCATTGATGAGGAAAGGCAGTCCATACAGCCTACCTTGACCTTGCAAAGGCTTTGACATAATACCCCACTCGGGTATTGTAGAAAAACTTACCAGCTTAAATGTAAACCCATATGTCACAAGATGGGTTGCAAACTGGCTTAAGGACAGAACCCACAGGGTTAGAGTTGCTGGCGCTGTGTCAGACTCCAAGCCGGTCACAAGTGGTGTCCCACAGGGCTCGGTCCTTGGCCCCTATTGTTTGGCATCTACTTCTCAGAAGTACAGGCCAACATGGGAGGACTTTGGCTGACAAAGTTTGCAGGCGACTGCAAACTGGGCCATAGTGGAAAGTGCATCGGACACGGATATCCTTCAGAAGGGACTCACGGAAACAGATAGCTGGTGCCAGAGCCATGGCCTGAAGTTAAACGCCAAAAATGTATAGTCATACCCTTCGGGAAAAACAAGGTAACCCCAAGCTACCATATAGGTGGCAATCCACTAAGCACAGAAGAGGTTATCAGGGACCTGGGGACCCAGGTTGACAGTGGCCTTTCTTTTGACACTCACGTTGCTAAAGTAGTTAGAAAGACCTTCTACATTGCCCACCTGATCATGAAGGGATTCACATCCAGATCTAGTGAGGTCATTGTTCCCTGTACTCTTCACTTATCAGACCAATGATCGAGTACAATGCCCCATTCGGGATGTATCTCACCCGACATCTGCAGCAATTGGAGAGACCCCAAAGTTCCTCACCAAAAGGATAAAGGGACTCCAAAATCTGTCATATGCTGCCAGATTGAAGAAATTCCAGCTCTATTCAGTCGCATACCGTCTGCTCAGAGGTGACATGTGCCTGACATACAAGGCCATGTCCAACCCGGAATTAATGGACATGCTCCACCTCAAAAAATCCAAATCCACCAAAACCACTAGAGCAAGCGACTTAAACCTTAGCACGGATATAAATAGGATGTGCTGGAGGGATATATTTATCACTCAGAGACTCCCTATGCTGTGGAATAAAATCCCGGTCCATGTGAGGCAGAGCACCTCGCTGACTCTGTTCAAGAGAAATCTAGACCTGTGGATGGGAGATCGTAGGTTTACCCCGGGAATCATCTCTGTGTCACTGCTGGACAGAGGCACAGCAAACTAATGGGCACAGTATTTTTTCATATAAGGGGTGGCGTAAGCCACAAAAATTTGGGCTAGGCTTATAAATGCCTTAGGGCAGATAGCCTAGTATAAACCTATGAACCTATGAACCTAAGAACACATCCATTACTTGGTTTTCTGAGAAAAAATTTAGAAAACAGAATCATAAACATTTGGATATAAGGAGCAGTTCTGATGTGGAAGCATTTAAAATAAATCGTATTCATATTTTGTAAGTATTTTCTTTGTGGCACGAGAAAGCCTTTTTGTAATAAATATTCCAGTTAATAAATATTCCTGCCAAATTTTAGTCCATTCCCTAAACCATTCCCTCTGTGCACTTCTCTCAATGGCAAGTATATTATGCTTGCTGTCAAGTGTGTTGGGATTTTGGCATAGTTGTCACCTGCATCACCTCTTGATCTCTTTCATAGCAGTGATATGGCTGTCTAAGTCTTCAGGGCTGATACTTGAAAGCTATTAGGAAAGGTTACATCAGCATTGCACAAAGGAACTGTTAACAAGTTTAATATAAGAAGCATGCACTAAGACAACATGCACTTTTCCCCAAAAGGGAATAATTGAAAAATTAAATACTAACGCATGTGTATTTTCCTGGACAAAAAATACTGGTTAAACAAGACACAACAAATCTGAGTGAGGTGCTGCCTATTTAATTTGTAAGGATTGGCAGTGGTGTCCCACAGGTCTCTGTACTGTGTCCATTTTTTGGAGTATTCTTGTCAGACATAAAAATGAAAAATGGACTTTGAATAACCAGATATGCTGAAATTAGCCAACGTTTTACTTCAACAAAAAAGACCAAAGTTACACAAAATAGTACACCACTAATATGGCATTAATGAATGCATCTGCAATTTAACTTTATCATCATGAGATTTTGTGAAAAGTACATAAATTATGATTGCAAAAAGTTAAATAGCAAAAGTGACATTACTAAATATTGAAGAACACAGTTAGACAACCATTTAAACTCTGACCAGAGTATATCTGTGTCAGAAACTATACTCTATAGCCTGTAGGATTCTAATTCTAGTCACTCCAGGAAATTACCATACTATCTTTACCTTGCAGATCAGACACATTATTGAATGCAGTGCCACAGATTTAACCTAAAAATAGAAAGGTACACAGGTCAATAAGAAAAAAAGTCATAAGTATGAAAAACAAACTATTAATGAAGTTTCATTAATTCCCTGGCCCTATGACAAAGAGGGATAGAACCCTTACTGCAGCGCAGGTGGCTGAGGCTTATTTACCAAACCAAGAACTGGAGGAGCCTGGAAGGAAGGGAGAGAAGTGAAGGGGCATAGCTTGCTTACCTCTCTTGGGATGGAAAGGGCAGTGGGTACTCTGGGAACAGCTAGGGAAGTACGGTTTCTCTGCTAGTGACCAGTGTAACCATTTTCTGTGCTTGAGGGAAGGAGGCAGGACTTCTTACTGAAAATGTCCTTTCTTTAAGTGAGGGATGATCAAAGTGAGCATCCCTTTACACATTCCCTTTAAGACCTGCAAGCAAAGCAACTATGGGTGAAATATAGGACCAAAGAATATGTTTTCTAAGTGGGGGAAACTCTTGGTTGACACTTGCCCATGTGATAGGGAATGAATAGGTCAAATCACAAGGTATGATGGTCAACAGGTATTAGGGAAATGATAAAAAATTAAATGTTTCAGTAACTTCTCTAAATTCACCATCTGGTATTGAACTAGGCCATTACAGGGATTTGCATCTATGGTGGATCAGCTCATTTTGAACAATAGTGCTGGCAACCTGTTCTAATATGAATGGTCCACTATGAATTAATCAGTACCTAAAGCATTAAAGTTTGCATTAATGCAAAGCAAATGGATACTATGTACTTCAATTAGGGCTGGATCTAGCACAGGGCAAGCTAGGCAGCAACCTAGGGCCTGATGCTGTTTGGTGGGGGCCTCCCATAACTATTAGAAAAAGAAAAGAGAGGAGGAAATAAAAATAAAGAAACTGTCTCAGTCTCACTAACTCCCTGATTTACTTCATAGCTGGTGTGTTTTTTGACATAAGATGTGAAAAGCTGCTGGAAGTCTCATTCATTGACTCAAATGTAGAGCCATAGAGCCAATGAGAGAGGCTTCCAGGAGGTTCACAATCGAAGTGCATGCTTCCTAGAGCTTCAAAGTGTGCCACCAATGTGTGTGTGTGTGTGTGTGTGTGTGTGTGTGTGTGTGTGTGTGTGTGTGTGTGTGTGTGTGTGTGTGTGTGTGTGTGTGTGTGTGTGCTCATGTTCATGTGTACATGTGTGTGCCTGCAGAGACCCAAAAGCTCACCCAACTTTCAAAAGACCGAGACAAAAAAAATGAAACTCCAGAACACCAACTGCTCTCAACACCAACATGTGATTGAAGCAGATGTGCTTCAGTTTATGTCTCACACACACACACACACACACACACACACACACACACACACACACACACACACACACACACACACACACACACACACACACACACACACACACACACACACACACACACACACACACAAACTTGGAGAAAAGGAACAAAATGAGGAAAAAGTGATGTTGTTCTACAGCACGTTTTCAGTGTCATTGTTTTCACTGCAGCTCACTTAGTCTGCTGAATTTTAATCATGCAACTTGGCATGGCTATAAATTTTTTGCTATGTTAATGACCATCACCTTCTGCTATGTGGTAGCAAACTATATAACATTATTTTGCAGGGAAACAACTAATAACTCAGGGCATAATAAATTCACAAAACAGTCTGCAGGATCTTTAATGTGTTATGTTTTTGTTTGCTATTCTGCTTTGCTATATTGAGACAAAGCATTCTGGTTTCTTACATATCTCATCTCATCTGGATAGACTTACATTTGAAGTGCCGTCATTTGAATGAAAGGTGATATAGCATGAAGTACATTAGTCCTAAATACTAGAGTATGATTAAATAAATTAACATAGTTTCATGCAAAACCCATTCTAAAAAGCCTTAACTTGCTTTTTTGTGGTTGGAATGGACAGGTTTGGTACAGGCTCGGCTTTTTTAGCCTGTAGTTTAAGTATCCCTCAGCCTGTTATATAGCCCAAATAATGGTTTTCTTGCATGCCAGACTTGCAGTTAGACAATTAGTGGTCAGTCCTGCATGACATGGGGATTTCACAGTGACCTGCACTTTAGACAGATATTGTTCACATTATTTGGTAAATAATAAAACCACAACAGGCACCCAAAGAGGCAGAAGGTAATAATAAAACACGAGCCTGTAGGTGTAAGCAGCAGCAGGTTTAATCACATGTGATTAAACCTGCTGCTGCTTATAACTATACTTCTTCTACTTCCTGTGATTATTTGGTAAATATTACTGCATCATCCATTGAGGCTTAATTTGACTGATTTATGAAGTGAACTGGTCCATATGATCTGGGCTCAAATCTTACACCAAGAATGTGTGTGTGTGTGTGTGTGTGTGTGTGTGTGTGTGTGTGTGTGTGTGTGTGTGTGTGTGTGTGTGTGTGTGTGTGTGTGTGTGTGTGTGTGTGTGTGTGTGTGTGTGTGTGTGTGTGTGTGTGTGTGTGTGTGTGTGTGTGTGTGTGTCTATGCACTGTTATAGATGCAAGGTACACAATTTGGTCTTGACCAACTCTGTTCACCCTTTGCTAGAGCTTGTATGTTCTCTCCATATCTGTGCAGAGTTCCTCCTATCTACTAGTAACAAGGTTGGTGATTTTACCTCAAGGATGGAAGATACCAAATTCAAACCCAGCCCTCTCAGTTGTACCTGACAGGTCTGTAATAAGATCATATCCAATTATGTATGGAGCTATGGACAGCAGCACAGACTGTAGGTGGTACTTATTGGAGGATATGTCTTTTGGACCAACCACTTTAGGCATTAATTGTGGCACATAGTACATTCTAGATAGGAGAACATGAGACACAAACTGCAATGTCATGCCTAGCCATTATGTGGTGCAAAAATTATCTCCAGGTAATGTAACTAAAAGGGACTTGGTTATTTGCCTGTGCTATGTGGGTTGAGGACCTATGTTATTTCTTCACCCTACACAAGGAACTTATGCCAATAGTAAAAGGGGCGGTCTGCATGCCCCTGTTGGCCAGTATGTGTGCCTGCCATAAAGCCCAGAAGCTATAGGTCAGTAAGCTATTGGCCAGATAGTGACCACTTGCCAGACTAGGTTACCTGAAATAAAACTTTGTTGAATGAAAGATGTATATTAACCCCTGAAAGATGTATATTAACCCAAGCATCCTGTAAAAAATGAACTAAGATTTAGTACATGAAATACAGGTGCACTGATTGGACAGAGTGGAAGTGGTAAGGAAAATATTGGATATTCTGTGCATCCAGGAGACAAGCTGGAAGGATATTGCAGCAAAGACTGTATGCCTGGGATACAGGGTAAAGATTATAAATGGGGTGGGAATTGTAGTGAGAGAGAATATTGTGAAGACAATGAGGGATGTCATCAGAATCAGTAACAGACTCATTGCAATTGGACTCCAGTGTAAAGATGGAGCAGTCTTAATGATCTCAACTTGTGCCTCACAGCAGGGCTGCAATGGAGAGAAAAATGGCATTCAGGCACTAGACTGCAGGATCTTCTCAATAAGGTACAGAAGAAAATGAGTTAGTTTTAATAACTGGAGACCTGAGTGCTCATATTGGAGCAGACAGAACAGGATATTATATTTGCATTGGTCCACATAGTTGGGGTACAGGAATTATGTGGCATATGGCTTAAGGTTTGTCAACATGTGGTTTACAAATTAGAGACAGTCATAAGATTACCTACAAGTGACCAACATGAAACTCAGACAGGCTTTCTCCTAGTAATGAAAGGACACGAGTCAAATCAGAGATTGCAAAGTCATCCTTAATGAAATAGTCAGCGCAAAGCATAAACTACTAGTAGTCACAATCATCCACAAGCAGTGGTCAGAGAAGGCTTTAAGATCAGAGATTATGGTGAAGACCTGAACATTGACTGAAATGAAAGCATATGAGTTCAAGGAACTATACAGGACTGCAGCACCTCAGGAAGAAGTGGAACCGGGTAGAGACCGTGAAGGGTGACTCTGCAGATTGTATATATAAACTCTATGTGGTTTTGAGGCAAAACCAGAAAGAAAGATAATCAAATGATGCCATTCAAAAGGGATATCAACAGCAATCTGTTTAGGAGTCCTGAGGTCATAAATGGCAGATACAAAGACTAAGTCAGGAGATGAATGAAGATATGCTTACAGAAGCTGTACTGCCATATGCACAGCCTACAATAAAAGACAAAGGAGATCCCACCTTGGAAGAGGTGCAAAGTGCTCGAAGTAATATGAAGTCACAGCAGCAGATATGATCAAAATGTTGGGGCATTAGGAAAGAAAAGGATCCTGAAAGTACACATTTCACTATGGAGAGAGAGAGGGAGAGAGAGAGGTGTGTCTCAGATGACTGGTAGATAAGAGTTCTAGTTTCAGTATTCATGAACAAATTGGATATTTGCAAATGCAGGCAGCACAGAGGTATCAAACTCCTGTTATACTACATGAAGATGCTGAAGAGGGTGATTAGTAAACAAATGCAAAGAGGAGAAGAAGCAACAACCAAATTGGGAAAAATTTGTTGATGATGATGATTACAAGTGCAGGATATGTAAATGTGAATGCCCCATAGAAAGTGTGAAGATTTTCCAGAGGGTCTCACAGAAAGTGTGAAGAAGGTCCAGAGGGACTAATGTCGTACCAAAGTTTTAATTGCTAAAATATGACTACATCCAGATTAATAGAATTCTGAAGAGTAAATAAATGGTGTGACTATCACCACTATTCCATAACACAGTAAAGGATAGGAATCTTATTCAAATCCTTTGAACCATAAAGAGATTTGGAAGGGTGAAATCAGTAAAATAGACACCCCCAAATGCACCACTTTCCAATTCATGTTCGATCTTTGCACTATTCTATCTTCTGAAGGACATACCATCACTGCAGATTAAAGATGGCACTGAGAGTCTTCAATGAAAAAAATCACAGGAGAGGGCTAGCAACTCCAGGTATGAAGAATGCATCTTGTCTTGGGTGCTTAAAGTACTAGTAGGGTGGAAGACGCAGTGTGACATATTTAAGTCTGATAAAGACAGGAGCAAAAACATAATCAAACGAACAAATTAAAGTGCAGAAATTTTTATGCAATAGGCATACAGGAATACATGACTTGGCTTGAAAAGACATATGAGATATGTAATGGAGAGGGCATCATAAAAAAAGCAGAGTCATTACCAGATGTGTCCTTATCTGTGGCTTGAAACATTCATATATGGTACTTAGCATCACAGTTATCAGTAACTAGATGAAAAACTGATAAACAGATTGAGAATTTAGTTGCATTGTTTAAAAGGAATCCATCTGTAGAAATTCAAATGTATGGTCTAAGTGTTCATGAAATAAGATTCAGGATGTAAGGTGAAAGGATCACAGGTTTCTTTCACACGCATTTAGGGGGCACAGAGTAAACTTTCCAGGAATTTCTAACTTACTCTCAAATCAGTAATGTGCGCCAAACATGGCAGAAAGGTAATGCAGACCATTAAGCCTCTGATAGGATCAAACCTGGACCCTGCACATCATAGCCAACGTGATTTACCACTAAGCCATCTCAGATATACTGAGGCATCCCATTAAGTCAATAAGGTAATGCAGACCATTAAGACATCACATTAAGTCGAATATCCCTTTACAGTCAGACTTCCAATTGTTTTTTCTCTGACCACTACGGGAAAAATACATTTGTAAATATCTTTAACAAAAGAGGAAACTGACTTGAAAATATGGAGAAAAAACAGTCTGAAATGTTTTACTAAGTGTAAATGTGAATATGTGATGGTGAGGAGACTCCATAAGCAGAGTATTAGATCACAAAATACTGGAAGTTATAACCTTGTTAGACTTTATGCAAGAAACTCTTCTAGTAGTGCCTTCTTGATTGACTCATAGCAATTATAGAACTGCTATAGCACAGTACACATTCAAAATAAACAATCGGATGAGCTAAACAATCACATCCAATTACAATAAATGCATCGTAGTATATTGTCATGTTGATATCGTAGAAGAACCTCAGGACACACCACGAGAAGGTATAAATCCAATTTATTCAATGGACATGAAAACAATAAAAAAAATAAAAAAGATAAGCGCTTTCACGTGCTGAAAACGCACGCTTCATCAGATCTCATTCAATGCCATAAAGTGCTTCACTTTTAAAGTAAGTTAAAACCAATAGCAACCCAAACCCAATCAAGGTATGCTTAATCATTATAACAGCTGTATCTAATCAGTTCCCTTTTTTCAATCAAATATGTTGCCCCTGGTATCCGCTCATATGCTGCAACATAAAAATGCGAACTGTAACAAATGTTAATATATTGTGACAAGTTTTAAAAAAATTTTTTGTATGACATAAAACATGACCATTATTTTCATATCTTAGTAATAATCATTAAGGGACTTCATTCATTCATCATAACATCACTATCGAAATTATGATTTCAGATATAAAATAATTCCATGAATCATTCATTTATCATATAGCTTAACAACACCTTAAATATCAGCAAATGTGAACTAATTTTGAACATAAAACTAATGCATGAAAATATGAAATGAGAGCTCTGTGCGTATCACTTAAGGCTATTTAAAGATGGCATATCATGAATCTATTCCAAGTAATGCTTACATCATATAACTTTACTTAATTAAAATTGACAACAGAAACCTGCCCTAACAGAACTTGATCACTTGCATAATTTCCCTCACTGACTTCTCTGGCCAACAACTTACGGAAGTCTGCAGAAATGCCATTGAACACAAATAACTAAATCAGCAGAATCAGTGATTTTTAAAAAAGCACTGTTCTACTGTAAACCATAGCTCTAGGCAGAAAGCACTGTTTCAACTAGCATCTAAAAAGTGTGTACATTACATTGTTCACGTGTCCTTGCTTTAAGAACTCAACCATATAATGGCTGCAAGTCCAAAGGAAAAAGATACCTGAAGACATGTAAAAAATGTGTAGTATCTAAGAAAATGAACATTATGTTCATTCTCAAGTTTCACTTGAGTTCAACCAAGGTAAAAAGATGTCAAAGTTCTGAGTTCTAGACTAGGGTTTGCTCAAATGAGAGTAAATATCAAGTTCAATCACTGATGAGTTACATCATGTAGGCCTACTAAGTGTCTCCAGTGAAGGGACTGAAATCCAACCTTACTACCCCAGTCCAGATCAATTATTCATCTTTAATGTTAATCTATATAATTTAAACTATATTGACTGTCAGTTAACAACATAAAAATAACCATATAAGGCACATTATGTGCAATGAAGTTTTATAAAATGACAAAACCTTCAAAACGTCAAAACAAGCCCATCAAGTCAACTTTTTATCTTATAATAATATTTATAAGAAACATCAAAAGGAGAATGTGAAGCACTCAGAATAAGATTATCTATCAATCAGAATAGGCTTCAAAGATATGTAATTATTAATACCTGGCTCAATATGGGCTCCTGTTTTAAAGATCCAGTCTAATTCTAGTTTAGCCAACTGGTTAGAATTATCACCCAGCCTTCCACTTCTCTTTAAAGTTTGTAACACTCTAAACTTGAAGGCATGTTCTGGATGTATTCCTATGTGTCTAGCTAGAGCATTAGACTCTTTGTTTTTCCGTATATCATAACTGTGATTATATATACGGTCTCTCAGCTTTCGAGTTGTTAAACCTATATAGAATGCTGGACAGTATTGACAGTTGGCCATATAAATCAAGTTGCTAGTGTTGCAATCATAATATGCCCTAGGTTCAAATTCAAAAATCCCATTCACATGTGTAAAGACCTGGGTAGTAGTTATCCATTTGCACATGTTGCAATTAGTGCAAGGAAAAGTACCTACTTTGTTGTAAAAATTATGTGTATCTGCCTCATTGAAGTTCTTGGAAAATATCATTTTAAGATTGTCACATGTTCGAAAAATGAAATGAGGTTTCATACCAACTAAAGTTCTAATCTCTTCAGTGACTGTCAAGATGTTCCAATGTTTGGATACTATCTTTCTAATCTGCTCACTATCATTAGTATATTTCATCATGTAAGAAAGTCTATTCTTATTGAACACACCTTTCTTCTGAACTGGGCCTCTATTCCAAGGGTAACTATGTGTCACATTGTTGGTATTGTCTACATAAATCGGAGTGTTCAATAAATAATGGTATAAGGTTTTCTGTTTTATCTCATTTACCATAGTATTGTCATAGCCTCTGGCTAGAAATATCTTAGTCATATTGTCCGCTTCCTCTTCCAAACTGGTGGGATGCTGTATAATTCTTTGTAACCTAGTAAATTGGGCTTTCACTATACCAGGATAGACATGCCTAGGATGCATGCTACTAGACTCAAGGATGCTGTTCCTCCAGCATTCTTTCCTATAGAGTCCAGTTTGAATATTGCCTTCATTATCTTTATATAACTGAACATCTAAGAAGTTGATCTGTTCCTCAGACTGTTGTAAAGTGAACTTCAAAAAGTCTGTGGTAGAGTGTAGGTAGTGAACAAAATTGTTCAACTCTTCAGTGGTACCTCTCCAAAATAGCAGGATGTCATCTACAAATCTTCTATATAGGCATATTTTATTCATCCAATCATTATTAAACAAGCAATGCGTTTCCCAAAAGTGTAATACCAAATTGGCATACGAATTCGCGCATGGGGTGCCCATAGCCACACCCCATGTCTGTAAGTAATACCTCTGATTGAAGGTAAACACATTGTTGCTGAGTACTGTATCAAGTAAATGGCCTACAAGGATCTGCCTATCATTAGAGAAGCCACTCATACTCACCATGACTTCTCGTATAGCTTGCAACCCATATGCATTGGGAATGCAAGTAAACAAGTTACATACATCCAGGGTAACTAATAAAAAAGAATCTCTAATATTATCCTGCTTGTTGAACATCTGGATATCTTGTAATAAATTTTGTGTATCTTTCAATACTGTTGCTATTCGGTCTACCATGGGTCTTAGTAACTTTTCAATAAAAATTGAAATGTTATATGTGGCCCATTTTCTCCCAGATACAATGGGACGCATGGGAATTTTTATTTTATATTGTCATGTTAAAAATGTCCTGAATTTCTCCAATATTACCAGTACACACAAATGGAGTAGTATTTGTTCAACTTATCTATGAATGGTCATAAAGGATACGTCCTATTACTTGCATGATCACTGAAAATGCATAACCAATAGACAGCATACATACTATGTTTAAAATTTCCACTAAAATGTATTTCCCGGCATTATTTTCTACTCACCTTTATGTTTATGTTACATGTAACCCTACACCTGAATGTTTCTAAGACCTGAGAGTAAACCAACAGAAAGATGTATTATTATTATTATTATTATTATTATTATTATTATTATTATTATTATTATTACTTTGTAAGAATACAGGAAGAATCCCAACCCTTAGGACACAAAATCTCTCAATACCAGCAAAAAGAAAAAGTGCCACAAAGCATTGCATTTTGCAGTTGTGTATAGCATGTTCTTCATTTTGTTTCTTAATTCCAATATATATTCAATTATTCTAACCTTAACAAGCTTTAATGGCTGACACAAATGGCACTACCCCCCACAGGCTTACTGGCAGACATGTTCTGCTACTTGTACAGCAGGTGGCCCAGTAGTTAATGTCATATACTGTATTTGTACTGGCTGGTGCAAAATACTTAATAGTTTAAACATATGTACAGTTCATAGATCTTTCACAATTGAAACAATTCATCTGATGTGATTGCATTTTTTTCATCTGTAAGGACGATATATTCTACTGTGCTTCCCATTTTATATATTGCTTAAGCAAGACCCTAATATGGTAGAACACAAATAGCTGATATATAAATAACACTTTATTATAGTTGACCTTTGGTAGTATCATTGGTAAGTGCATTTGCTAGTAAGCAGAATACAGAGATTTCTAGGAAACGTTTACTCCATTGAATGGACTATAACCAGTTGAGTAACATATGCGTCATTAAAGGGTTATCTTTGGTCTTCCACAATGCTTAGAGAGATTTACCATCTTGCTGAGGACACAGAGTTGTAAAACAGGTTCATTCTAAAGATGGTTCAGAAAGACAGGAAATACTTTTCAAGGTTAGAGGACTTGTCTAAAATGCTGAAGCTTACGAGCAGGGTAAAACTACTGATTAAGCATATGGGGAGAAAAGCACATGAATCTATGTTCCTATGAAAGAATTATGCAACTGTTGTGGGGGATAGTAGACAGAATAAAATAGAAATAGATGTTAAAGCAAATGATCCGAAAGCAAATCAGTGTTATAAACAGGCAGTGATGTTTAGGAGAATATTTGAAAATACAGTAACAAGTGTCACCGTTAAAAAAAGTAGTTTAGAGGAAGCAAATAACCTGACACTTCTGCATCCAAACTTATAGGTGCAGTGGCTAAAACACATTAATGCATACTGTCTTGATGAATGGAGTTTGTAGTGAATAAGCAAGACCAAAATTTTTAACTACCTGAGGGAAATCCACAGAATTCAGTTGGGTACCACATCTTAAAATGAAAATAGCGTGGGCTGGCCTGGAGAAGGGGAAGGAAGTTCACTATTTATTGCTTTTAAAGGTCATTAAGCATTACCTTTATCTCTCAGAAATAGTTCTGAGTGATTGCAAATAGCCTTCAAAAGGTTGTTGAATGAAAGACAATGGCTTAATTCTACAATTTAGGAAGCAGTGACAAGGCCAGTCTTATGAAGACTGGGAAAGAAACTATCAGATAGGTAAAAATTGCAGCTAAAACAATATTGTTCTGTATACTTCCATATTACTTTTTACATTAGATTTATCTAAAAGAAGGAAAACTATTAAATTACAAAAGACAAAAGCTGAATGCTTTGACACCTGTGATATATAACATTCCCCATTAACACAGGGAACAATTCTCCAACAAACAGAAAATGTTATACACTGATTGGTCTAGACCAATGTGTATAGCAAAATTTATCTAATCTTGTTAAGATAATATTAAAACAGTTACATACCTAAGAGTATACTGTTTCATAGTTTTGTTTAACATATTTATTAATATAAATAAGATCCACAGACAGCAATTTATAAATATAGGTAAGGATACTCTGTTTGGATATGTTATGTATGTTTGAATGAGTGACATATTTTCAAAAAGGTTAGATTTGCAAGCATGTAACACTTCTAAATTAACCAGATATTTTTCACTGTGCTTTATGCAAGCAAATGTCATCTTTGAAGAAAGAAACTGCACAGCAAAAAATCCTGTCCTTGTTTGGCAACACTTATAATTGCACAGTCACACTTCTAAATTAACCAGATATTTCACTGTGCTTTATGCAACCAAACATCATCTATGAAGAAAGAAACTGCACAGCAAAAAATCCTGTCCTTGTTTGGCAACACTTATAATTGCACAGTCACTGAAAGCACAATATTTAAATATACTGTGCCTTAAATCTATCATTTAAAAGCATCAGCTTCTGAATAGTATAAATTACTAATTCTTTCTTTTTTTATATGACAATAATAAAGTTTGTATGGCAAGAATAACAGACTGCAGTTCTTGATTTTTATGTTCTATTGATATAAAATGAAGTGTACCACAGAACATTCAGAAATGCAATCACAGACCCATGTACCCAAGTAAAAAAATAACCTTATCACAGCTTACACAGTCATTAGTAAACATGGTTTCTAGGAGATGCAGAATGTTTTTGCAGATGTTTTCTTTTTTTTTTTTCTTAAGTGATGTGATGAATTGTATTTCATTCAGTGTTTTCTGGCAGTTTTGAAAATGCAGGTGAGACGTAATAAGAAATAGAATGTTTAACAGAAATATGCAGACTTGTTATAGTGTTCATAAGTGTGGTAAATGTATGCACAGGGCTAGGACATTGAAATGAACACATTCTAGAGCCATGTGTAATTTAAGTGCCCCTATAAATGCAGAAGTTAACTTACATGACTGTACATGTAGATCAAGCCTAGTATGCAGTACAAATGCAAATCCTCTAGGCTAGTTTTTTTTTCTGTGATTCACAAACATGACACTATTTGAGCCTATATGGCCAATAAGCATGTAAAACTACAAGTCATCTTGTGTGTACTATCCACACCAGACTCAAAGAACAGTATCCTGGCCTCATCGATACACTAACATTTTGCTCAGCAGAACATGGCTGAGTACCTACATCATTATATGCATTTACAGTATGCCCACTACAACTACAAAATATAAAGGGAGACATACTGCAGATTTCCTCCCATTACAGTGCAAAGAAGCTTAGTGCAACAACCACAGTGGTCCACCTTCGCAGAGAGCCGCAATACAAAGCACCCCCCAGTGGGAGTGTACAAAGCAGTAGATCACTGAATGTTAATAACAGTAAGAGTAACCCCGCTCTGCATGAATGGTCAGTGATGATCTGAACGTTATCACATAACCCATTCATGTGGAGTAGCAGGAATATAACAGAGACAGACATGCAACAGTGTCCCCAGTGGCACAAATATGTAATGGCATATATGCAGTTTATGTTCTAGACACCAGATAATTCAGAGTAAACAATTTCCTAAGGAATGTACATTTGCTTACAGGTATGTGTGTGTGTGTGTGTGTGTGTGCGTGTGTGTGTGTGTGTGTGTGTGTGTGTGTGTGTGTGTGTGTGTGTGTGTCTACCAACGTTCACAACCATGCTACTAAAGCAGCAGTACTCATTTTCTGACCTATTTACATATTTATCTAAAGACAATAAGGAAACCCCATCTAGTCACATATTGTTATGTGGTTGTGAATTACCTGATGAATTTTCTGTCCAAAGTCTCAGTGGCTCAGTAGAAATGACATTGCTGGAAAATAAATGGAAAAAAAAAAGAAAACACCTACACAGGAAGAGTTGGTATCATGTCAGAATGCTAATATATTGTGTTCATACTATCAACTGATAGTTTACAGTGCTGTGAGTATGTAAGAGCTCTTAAGGCTGTATTTAATGTGTCATTGGTATTCAAACATGATCTTGACTAATAAAATCAAGGACCCTGTATACAGAACTTAGCCATTTGTCTGTTATGAATTTGGAAATGTGTACTGCAAAAGCACTGATATAAGTTTTTTTTTAAGAACCAGAGTATTATCAAGACAACTAGTATGAAACACTACATACAATCCCATTAACTCTTTTACACTTATTGTGTCTTTGCCGCAAGTTTCCATTTAGCATCTGTAGTTCCTTATGAAGTCGTGATATTTTTTAGGATTGGTCTCCTTAACTAACTGACTTTCCAGTTAATAAGGAGCATAAAAGAGCATGATGTAAGTACTAAAGTGACACTAAGATTATTAATCTAGGCTATTCTGCTATGGACATATTAATCACTGTTACTTGATATACACATTTTCATATTTACATTCATAGCTTCTTGGCTGAGACAGCTACATTACTGAGGGTCATGGTGTCATGTGTCATGGCAGGAGACAGAAAATACACTGTCACTGCCTGTTTATACTACACTGTACTGGAGATATTGCTAATTGTTTGCTAGTGGTTTTGAAGTTATGCAATATTTTAATATGTACATTAATATTCCAAAACCAAACTGACCATTCCATTGCATTAGGTGAAACCACAAATGATCCTGAAGAAAATTGTCACTGATATCTATGCTTTGTGCTGCACTTCATGAGAGATATTCAGTGTTACAGGTTCATAGACAAATACCAAATTAATGACAAGTGGAGCCTTTAAAGGTTAGCCATGCATCCCAGGTTATTCTAAGGGATGTATATTATATATATATATATATATATATATATATATATATATATATATATATATATATATATATATATATATATATAGAGGCTATTGTATGATTTACAGACTGCCTCTCTGTTAGAAACATAAGTGCTAGACCTGGGGTGAATTTCCAATTTGTCATCTGCTGGTCCAGGTAAGTTTGAATAGGGTTAGAGATTGAGTAGTTCTGATGCTATTGGTTTTGCAGATGTGCAAAAGGACCATCAGAGTGGGATCCAAGATGCATTGTATGCCAGGCACAGATTGCCCCTCAATCTGAAGCAAACAGAGTATAAATATATGGCTTTGTAGTGATCACAGCACATGTTATTTGCAATCTATATTTTTTTTATGAAGAACCTCTGTGGATCTTCTCATTCCTGCATGTGCCTGGTTATGTACATACCATAGGGGGAATTAAACTCAATGATGGGTCTGATGTAGACTGAACACAGAGAAACAATGACCTCCTTGGATCTAGATGCCATGTCCATCCTTTTACGTTGAGCATCAGAGAAACGTTTCCTTACTACCTTAGACACATGTTGATTGAAAGCCAGGTTACTATCTGCATAAGTGCCCAAATCCTTGACTTCTGAACTCATTCTTAGGGGGATTGTTGCCAGTGATGTCATTTCTTAGAGTGACTAACTTCCCAAAGGGTACAGTTATGCATTTATTGCCACCCAGTTTTAAGTCATGACTTTGGCAGCAGTCATCTGTCTTTGTTCTTCATGTAGGATGTTAGTATCTTGGGGTGATTGCATGACTACTCCTGGTTTTCAGTCATCTGCAAACCTGGTCAGCCAGAGATGTTGGCTTTGACTTATAAGAAGTAAATGCCAAAAAAGGAACATACCCATCACAGAGCCTGAGAGACTCCACCTCCTTTTTGTGGAGGTGGTCTCCCTATTTTAATTTCCTGGGTCCTTGCTAAGTGTCAACTGGTTATGCGGCAGATAATTTGATTTTAGAATGATATTGCTGTTTAACAGATTCCTTGTTTAAAGGCCATAAAAGCTGATTTACTTTGTCCCCTGGAAGGCTGGGGAGCTGAGCCCCCAAGGACTTCTAAAGTTATTATAATAAAGTGTGCTTTTAACAAAATGTATGCACTTTGCAGTCTTAAATGAAGATTAATGCAATAAATAATTCTATAAAAGAGCAATTTAACTCATTACATTAGAGTGACACCTCTAGATGTTTTTGTAGTTACATCCTACTGACACCTCTAGGCATCAAATATTGCTTGTTCATATTTGCATTAGTAATTTCAAAACTATGTTGCATACAAATTATTAAAAATTTCATCTTAAAGCTTACACAATCACAAACAAAACTGTATTGCTATTTGACCTCTGTCTAGTGCAGGTAAAGAGATATTTATTGTTGTTCATAAAATTTGCATTATTATTGTCATGAATTTAATATTTTTTCTAAATATCATGATAACCAAGTAGCACAGATAGAACTGCTTAGCCTTATACACTTGAGTACAATCCCCCCTAACCAGGCATATCCAACAATTGGAACATCCATAGAGGTTCCTCACTAAAAGAATACAAGGCATAATTAATATGTCCTATGCAGACTGCCTCAAGGCCTTATCCCTGTATTCTGTCTCCTACAGGCTTTTGAGGGGAGATCTATGCCAGGTATACAGGGCATTGTCATACCCCACTCTGAGGGACCTCCTGCATATCCACAAAACAAACAGTACCAGAATTACCCATTCTAAGGACTTAAACCTTACCTGTGATGCAACCTGCTGGAGAGATAGGTATGTATCACAGAGACTACCCTGTCTATGGAACAGGGTCCCGATCCATATGAAGCAGAGATCCTCCCTAATCCAATTCAAGTGCAGCTTGGACAATTGGATTGGAAGCTGAAAATTCATCCTGGGTTTGGCACCTATGTCTCTGATGCAAACAGGTAACCTGTATATGGTTCATGTCCCAGGCCCATGCTTACACTTATCAAGGGTACCAGAACTTGTCAGTGAGTTGGGATGCATGGCTAGGCTTAAAAAGGCCCTTGTGGCTGTTAGCCTAGTAAACACTTATGAACCTATCATATGAACACTCTAAGTTAGATGAACAAGGTGCTGCTGACAGAATGCGGGTATCTTGAGTAGTTGTTGAGATATTGTGAGTTGTTTACAAAATATTGCAAACTTAATAGTTTCTATATTTACTGGGTGCTGACCTTTATATATCCTCAGTAACCTGTATGATTCCAGACATATGTACATTTGTTTGAAATATGAGGAAATAGTTTGATTAGGGTTAGGGGTTGGTATCACAGACAAGAGGTACAGGGCTTGATTCTCACAAAGGGAAATTGAGTAGGCTTAAAATGAACCACAAGGGCAGCTAGCCTATGAACCTGTGAACCTTTCCAAAAGCTTAGGCTCCACCCATTGGATGTTACAGTGCAAAATTCCAGAACTCCATTGGAGGGAATGAGTTAACACAGTTGATATGGTATGAGACTAATGAAAACAGAACCCTTTAAGGAGAACACAACACTGCCCCTGCTATACTAAACCTCAAGTCTTCAGGCTTATGAATAGTTGTACATCATTATAAAACAGGTATTTATTCTAAAAGCTAGTACACAGTGTAAAAATGCACAGACTTTGCTACAAGCCCAGCACTCTCACTGCTGAGGTTCTAAAACTTTAACACCCTATATATGCCAAAAATGTAGAGCAACAATGTTTTCCATGAAAAAGGACAATAGATGGAGGAAAGAACATGCACAGGATTTGCTATAAACTTAACACTTTCACTGTTGAGACTCTAGGCATAAGAATATAGCACCAGTTAAGTTAAAGAGCACTTTTACATGAAAATAGACAATAAATCTAGGGTTGCCAACAAACCAAATAAACCACGAGATAACCAGAACCAACAAAAAACCAAGACGAGGAAAAAGCAAAAACTCTTGCAGGAAATGACAGGAAATAGCGTAATAATATTTTAATAGCCGCTTTCGTCAGAAGACTTCATCAGAATACAAAGTGAACTAAACAACCTACTTAAATAACAAGTCCAATAATCAATTATGTAATTAACAATGTTAATTAAAAAATAATATCATTTAATTAAATAAAGATGTTGCAATACCCTTGTCAATGCATAACTTACGATCCTTTAAAAAACATTTGATGTTAATCGCTTCGTTTAAACCTGGGAATTTATCAGATTTTAATCTGATTTGCCACAATGTTTCCCTTTGTTCAACGTAATTCTTAAAATCACCCCCCCCTCAAATCTGCCTTGCACACTTCAATGACTGTAAATAAAAATTTCTTAAAATTCTTACAAACTAAAGAATGCTTAAATAAAGCATTTGTTTCATCATGGCTATTAATACTATACACATGTTCACGAATGCGTGTCTTTAGGCATCTAGTAGTCATTCCTACGTAAAAAGCCGTGCAGGAACTGCAAATGCTAATGTAAATAACACTTTTAGTACAACAATTGACATATTCTGGCACTTGAAAAGTTCTGTCTATGGTGTCAATAACTATTAGTGGCCCTTGGGAAATGTACCTGCACATGTTACATTTAAAACAAGGAAACATGCCTTTTTTAGTCATGTTATTAGGTCTTGACCAAGTTTTATTTTCCTCCAATGACTTTTTTATATTAAAAGTGTTCCTAAAAACAAAATTGGGCTTATTTCCTAAAACTTTACAAATATTAGAATTACCCTGTATAATTTTCCAATTTTTTTCAAGTAAACTTTTTATTGTAACACTGTCAATACTCATGTCTAAAGAACAAACTAATTTGTCTTGAGTTTTTGTTTTGTCTGATTGAATAGTCGAAACCATAGTATCATCAGAATTGTGATGATTCAGCAATGCTGGATAGTGTGATGTTCGCTTGCTTAACACTTCATTAATGATGTCTTCTAACATCTGTGTGGTGTACCCTCTTTTGATAAACATATTTTTAATAAATTCAATTTCGTTTATCAAATCTTGTTCATTTGATGTCATTCGACAAGCCCTTATAAATTGCCCCTTAGGAATATTCCTAATAGTGTGCCTAGGGTGTCCACTCTGAAAATGAACGTAACTGTTGGTAAAAGTTTCTTTCTGAAATATCTTGCTGTTAAATCTATGTTCCATTTTGTCCCACCAGAAGGAAATGTCCAAGAAATTAATGTTTAACCCCATTCCTCCTAGGGTAAATTTTAAAAAACTGTCAGAACTATTTATTTCAAAAAGAAAACTTTCCACTGTACTCTTATTTCCTTCGATGATGAAAATCAAATCATCGACAAATCTGTGATACAGTAGTATCTGAAATTTAGCTTTTAATGGGGTAAGAAAAACTTGTTCCCACCAAGACATCACTAAATTAGCGTAAGAAGGTGCAGCTGGAGACCCCATAGCTACACCTCTTTTTTGCCTATATTAAGTTTGACCGAATAGAAAATAATTGTGGTACAATAAAATGTCTAAAAACCTACATATTGTTGAAATTTGACCTGCATTAAATTCCTGGTTTTTACTTAACAAAATACGTATAGCATCAACCCCTTCTTCATGAGGAATGCAAGTGTATAAGGAGACAACATCCACTGTAAAAATAATGTGAATATTAGGATCAAAAACGTCACTTACAGCAAAATTCCTTAATTTATTTAAAAAGTGCCAATAATCCTTTATAAAGGATTCTTGTTTGGAGACTAAGGGACCCAATGTAGCATCTATAATGAGCAAGATTCCTTCTGTGACAGAGTGGGGAGAAGACACTATTGGTCTAAATGGTGGATCTGTAAGGTTTTTGTGCACTTTCGGAATCCCGAAAAGAACACCTATCCTAGGTTTGTCTATGGTAGAAAATTCATAAACATCTAAATCAATCTCATTAGACATTAAAGCTTCATATAAATATGAGTGTATTAATCTTTGTTTTTTGTTGATTTCATACAATGGAACAATTTCATATTCGTCCCTGTTTTCCAACATTTCTAACATTTTCTTGGTGTATGAATCCTGTGTCATTATGACAATATTACCCCCTTTGTCACTCCTCATAAATCTCAAGGTGTCATTTTTATTACGTAGCTCATTAAAAGCTTTCCTTTCATTAAATGTTAAATTATATTCACATTTAGTGTTCTTACCTAAAACATAATCAAGTTCTTTTATACATGTTTCCTCAAACACCTTGATGGTATGCACTAATTGTGGATTATAAATAGAAGGTTTGATCAATGCTTTATTTGTTTCAGGAATATCATGCAGTATATATGAAAGGTTTAGTTTCATAGCATATTTTTTAATGTCCACAACTGTTTTACTAAAGTTAGCCTTGGTTGTAGGAACAAAATTGAAACCTAGCCTTAGCACATCCGTTAAGTTGATAATGTCAAAATTATCCGACTGTAATGTTAAATCTCGTCTCCCGATGAATTTGAACCCAGAAAGGTCCGACTCCTTGTAAATACTGTTTTCTTGACTGGTAATCCTTTCTTGCCTAAAAAAGGAGAAGAAGGATTCAATGAAGCACCTGTGGCGGGTTTTGTACTGCCACCGCCGATCTTTGCCTTAATGGTGCTTTCATCAGTACTGTTGTTGTCTGTAACGTTAATATCAGCCTGATTAATATTAACAACAGTATCAGTTTTGTCGACATTTGCTGAGCCTTTATTAACAAAAACCCTGCCTGTAATATCAGGTTTTTTAATTGGAAATCTCTTTACGTTATTAAAGTTAAAGTTGAAACCAGCATTGTTGTCGGTATTACTAACAACTGAACTATAGTTCTGTTTATTGGTGTTAAAAAAAGCTGGTGCTTTGGTATTATATTCCTTGTTACCTGGTACAAAAAAGTGATAAGCAGTGTTTGATTCATATGCGGTAATATCCCGCATTAACTTAACATGTTTCCTATTAGTGATCTCCGTTGAATGTCTCTCAACGTCTTCCGACAGTTTGTTAAAAAACTCAGTCTGATTTTTATTAATAACTACAGCTTTGATTTGACTTTCTAGTTGGCAAATTTCTTCTCTTAAAAAAACCATCTTTGCGGAATTGTTGTCAATTAACAGTCTTAGGAAAGACATACCCGCTTCGTTAAAAAAGGAAACCAACGTGTCAAACATTGGATCACCAATGTAAACGCTGTTGGGGCATTTAAAAAATCTAAGCCCTTTCGGCATAATTTTCAGCTCTATACAGCGCTCAAAGTAACAGTTCTCAACAGTTAAAGAACGGTACCTTTTTAGCAGTTTTGTTAATAATTCACACTTTTTGTTGATTTCCTTACCGCAAAAGGACTGCAAATATACGGAATGTTCACCAAAAGGATTATTGTAGGTATCCAACAGTGGTTTCACTCCAGAATCGCCAGTGTGACATGGGCGAGAAGTGTTGGTATCAACTGCTTTCATTTGATTTTTTTGAAAGCCGGTTTCTTCCACTTCAATGATAGTGTCCATCTCTTTAAACGAATCACTTGGACTCGAGGCATTCGCCGCTGACTGTAATATAGTAGCCCTTGCTACTAGGAATTTCAACGAGTTTTGAATATCAATTAAGGTGGTAACCAGCAAATTGTTAGTATTACTTGAATCAGTTCCCGGGGTGGGATGTATGCTTAAATTCAGTAACTGCTCATCAATTTCCTCAGCCATGGGGTCGTGTTTTTAGACGAAACAAACCAAATAAACCACGAGATAACCAGAACCAACAAAAAACCAAGACGAGGAAAAAGCAAAAACTCTTGCAGGAAATGACAGGAAATAGCGTAGTAATATTTTAATAGCCGCTTTTGTCAGAAGACTTCATCAGAATACAAAGTGAACTAAACAACCTACTTAAATAACAAGTCCAATAATCAATTATGTAATTAACAATGTTAATTAAAAAATAATATCATTTAATTAAATAAAGATGTTGCAATACTCTTGTCAATGCATAACTTACTATCCTAGGGTTGCCACCTTTTCAAATGGCCAAAGTGGGACATTTTTGGTACAAACATCAGATTTTACAGGCCGACACATACCCACGGTCAGTACAAAGGTTAGAACTTAACTTTTCAGCCTAAATAAAAGCTTATTCTTGTAGCATTTTAGTTGCTTATTCTGTTTCTTATAACATTTAGGTATTTTAGATACAGAATAACTGTTTTATGTAACTATTACATAAAATATAGGAAATCGTTTTGTCCTAAAATCTCAGGACATTTGCCATTTTTAGAGTTTTTCACAACTGCCCAAAGAGGGACTGTCCCTCGCAAAGTGGGACAGGTGCTAATCCTAAATAAATCAGTAATCATGAAAAGCCTGTATAAATGTACAGGTGATAGCAAGTGCTGACTGAAAATGCAATAAAGTAAAATACTTGTAGGACAATTTTAACTTTAGCAGCCAAAAGGGGAGGAACCTTCCAATTCAATATATTAGTTCCCAGCAGTCAAATAAATGAGATGAGACTAGGAGGAGTTTTCTGAGACAATTTACAGTGAACTTAGGTTATTCAAGAGCAATACTAGTTACATAGGTGGGCATTTAATATTATGGATTTTTTGAAAACAGTGGGTGGAAAGAAGTATTTAAATAACTTATACAATGGACAATAGCAGTGAAACAGGAGAGGGAAGGACTTAGGCAGTCTGATAACAAATGAGGGGTGGAAACAATGAATCTGACTGTTTAAAATCAAAACAAAAGGGGGGGTTGGGAAAGCCACAGCCATACCTCTCAACTGTCCAGGTTTTCACAGACTATCCAGATTTTTGCCTCATATATTTGGTCTGTTCCTCATAAAATTTGAGGTTTTCGGTGAAATCACTGAGGACTAAAGTCACTAAATAATGACATACATTTGAATTTCAGATTTTAGATCCTTCAGAAAATGTATGCCAACACAAACTTTGCTATTCTAGGAACTTTAAGTTTATAAGAGCAATATTTAAAATATGTCCCTATTTTTTGGGCCTCTGCCGCCCATTATTTTAGGATTTGTCCAAATTTCTTCCACTAAGAGGTTGATATGTATGGCCACAGAAACTCTTACTGAAGCTATCCTTGATTCTGAGAGCTATTAGCTAGTTTTAACAAAGCTAATTGATCTAATGAAAAAATATATTTAATTACAACTAGCCAAATAATTTACTTACAACAAGCCAAAGATTAACTAAGGACAATACAGTTCTTACTTTTCTGGTGCAGATAAACGTATAGGCTAGACTTCTATTTAAATGCATAACCTCAATGGTTATTTATATGTTAATTATACAAATAAGCATAATGTATCACATGTCTGTAAGTATCTGAATACCAAATATTCAGAAAATATTTTTTTTACTGTAATGAGAAGTCTGGCTGAACAAAAATTAAATAATTCTTTGACACTAAATATCTGTGTTGTACAGGGTTTGGGAGTTCACAAAATGGTTAATATGGTACCCTATAAATGCAAAATACAGGGTTAGATTCTCACCTTTGGGTAGGCTTAAAATGGCCTACAAGGGCAAGTTACCTAAGAGATGGAAAACTGTGATACTTTACAGGAAAATATAATTCTTGACTTGTGTGTATTTTTTGAACATCAACCAGACTCTTTCATAAGAAACACTGTTTAAAGGGAAAGGTAAATTAGTTCTCCTAGTGAGGCAGACATCCTCCAAGATGGTCTCACCCAAACAAATGACTGGTGCCAGAAACATGGCCTCAGTCAGAATGTCAAAAATACATCATCACCCCCTATGGGGAGAGTGATGTCCCCACACATTTTCACATTAATAACAAGATCCTAAGCACGCAATCAGTTTTGAGAGACTTGGGCACCCAAGTTGATAGCAAACTGACTTTTGACCACCATATTGCCTCCATTGTACAGAAAGCTTTCTACATGGCCCACCTCATTAGTAAGGATATCTCATCCAGGGACAAGGAAGTCATAAGATCCTTGTATTCTTCCCTTATAAGACTCATTATTAAGTACAATTTCCCTTTTAGCATGTGCCTCACAAAGCACATGCAGCAGCTGGACAGACCAGAGGTTCCTCACCAAAAGAATCCAGGGCCTCAAACATATACCCTAGACAGATAGGCTAAAAGCCCTATCCCTCTACTCAGTCTCATACAGACTCCTCAGAGGTTATCTCTGTCTGGCATACAAAGCAATCTCAGACCCCATGATGGGATTGCTGTATATCCACAAGTAAAGGTCCACTCGAGTAACCCACACGTGCAACCTCAACCTTGTCTGTGACATCAATAGGACTTGTTGTAGGAACAGTTTTGTGTCCCAGAGACTGCCCCCTTCTGTGGAATAAACTTTCTGTCTACATCAAGCAGAGTACCTCATTAACTCATTTTAAGCCTGACTTGGATAACTGGATGTAGAACAGATAATACACCCCTGGGATTCCACCTGTGTACCTGCTGGACAGGGGCATCATGGGCTGACTTGTCGGAACATGGACTAGATTCTTGGCTAGGCTTGTAAGGGCCTCAGGGACAATAGCCTAGTAACTTCCTGTGATAACATGTATTCCTTGCATTGTTTTCTTTTATTGCAATGTGTTAAAGTCCTTCTTCTTGCATATTAAAAATACTACTTAGAACAGAAAACATGTGTATATTGGTGAATCATAGAAATTAGAAGACTGTCATAGAATAGACTGTGGTGTGGGAAAGGCATATTTTGTGGTATATATTCCTTACGCTGTCATCTTGTTTGACTGCAATGAATATTTTTCATTGCAGTGGTAAAGTCATTTCTCCTTGCATATTAAATGCTTTATTTAGAATAGAAATTAATTTTGTGTCTCATAGTCAGGAATTAGAAGATTTTCCAGCCATTTGCCCTATTCCTGTTGTATTCTTAAACTTAGTGGCTTTCTGCATGTCTTATTGACTGTCTTTAATAAGCACAAAAATATAATTTTGTTAAAGTTCTGCCCTGAAAATAAATACTTTCCCTTCCCAGTGTGCTTTACAGATCTTGATACTAATTATCTAAAGATTACAAATGCAATGATCAATCATCAACTAAACTTTCAATTAAAACTGATCCTACTTATTACGGTAACTAAGCTGTCATAAAGTGTGACTTCAGCCATCACTATTATGAAATTTTTTAATTTCTTTTTATAGTTTTAAATAGTTATTTTGGCCTGCTCATGGTGAGGAAGCTCTCCCCAGCCCCTTTTCAGTGTGTACTCTTGGTCTGCCTTTATCATCGCAGCGCCCCCCCCCCCAAGCAACTGCAACATTGCCAAATAAAACCAACTGCTATGGCCTGGTATCTTCCTACAGTTATTTCAAGCCAAGAATAACATTTTTTTAATAAGGATACCCACCAGAAAAGTCTGCATAGCATACTTGGTCTGCCTTTATCATTGCAGCTCGGGTCCCTCCCCAGCAACTGCAACATTGCCAAATAAAACCACTGCTATGGTCATGGTTCTTCCTACAGTTATTTCAAGCCAAGAATAACACTTTTTTTAAGAAGGATACCCACCAGAAAAGTCTGCATAGGTGGATGTTACCAATTCATATTATTAGCAAATTTAGTGCTTTAATAGTTATTTTTTAAACATTCTGACTGGATGCTTACAATTCTTTTTAATAGCAAATTTGGTAATTTTACTAATTATTTTTTAAACATGGTTTCAGCTGGCGTGCACACCTGAAAGGGCTCTCCACCACCCCAGGCAACTATAGCTTCATCTCTCACCATTAGGTGGCACAGCTAACATTATACTTGCTGTACCTTGTCCCAAATAAATCTGTCTCCCCATTGGAATTCCTGTAAAGTAAGCCTAGTATCATTTACTTGGTGTATTTTGTCCCCAGATAGATTTTCCTTCCTTTGTTGATTTATTTACACACCAAGGCCATAAAAGTAGTGTTTCTGCAACTATCTGTTTACACTACTACATTTCTGTCTCTACCTCCTCCTTGCTTTCTCCTGCTTTCACTTACCTTTCAGCTCCAAGGTTTCCACTTCTCATACTGATTGCTTTTCTTTGCACTCATCTCTGAGAGGGGACACTCCAAGTGGGCTCACTCTGCATCATTCACTTTATAAACACCATCCTCTCCTTAGTTAGAGGGAACAATTCCACCCCTCTGTCTTTTCCACCTAATGTGGAAACTAACAACAACTCTTTTGATCTCAAACCTGTGTCAATTAACATCATAAGAACAATGCTGAAAAAAACTGAAACCTTCATCCTTAGCAGCTGACCAACTTCCCAATGAGTACCTCAAACATCCAGCTGATGCCTTAGCTCTGCCTATGTCTATTCTAGTAAATAGGTCTATAGCAGAACAATGTCTCAAAATTATGGAAATTTTCCTATATCACCCCTCTACATAAAGAAGGAACATTAACAGAATTAATAAAATTAAATAATTACAGACCCATAGTCATCCTTTCCCCCATGTCAAAATTCTGGACAAATGCATACATGCTCAATTACTGCAATACCTGTTATCTCACAACCTTATCTCTCCCTCCCAACATGGTTTCAGACCAAAACACAGCACCACCACAGCCTTAATTAATTTCTCTAACACCATCAACCAACTCAGGAATTCAAACCAGCAAGCTGCATCAATCTTCCTAGACATGTCAAAAGCATTTGAATTTGTCTCCCATCAAAAACTCCTTAATACTCTTGCCTCACTAAACTTATAAAAGATGTCCCTCCCCTGGTTCCTAAGCTATCTTTCTGACAGACAACAAGCAGTATGATAGAAATCTGAACTTTCACAACTTCTGTCTGTCTTAGTCGGAGTCCCTGAAGGATCCATACTAGGGCTCCTTCTTTTCACCATCTTCCCTAATGATCTAGCCTCATGCACAACACATACTAAAGTAGGTCAGTATGTGGGCAATTCAACTTTAATCTGCTCAGCAGATACCTTATCAGACTTCAAAATAGTAGCTCAACAAGTTTTTAATGATATTGAAACATATGTAAGTAAATCACAACTAAGCCTCAACCCGAAAAAGACACATTTAATGTTGTTTACCAGTAGCAAACAATCACCTAACACCCCCCCTTTCAGTATTCTCTCAGCAAACAGCGCAGTCATCCAACCAGCTAAGCATACAAAACTCCTTGTGTAACTATCAGCAACAAACTCAGATCTGACCAACACATAGCCATCACAATTAAGAAAGTTCATGTTAAGCTTGGCTCACTGTACAGAAGCAAGCCTTTCCTCACTGACAATACCAGACTAGCCATATCCAGAACCTTACTCCTCTCAATGCTCCTTCATGCTTTACCAAATTAAAAAAAATCAAACTTAAAAAATTGGGGAAACTTGCTACAACAAAACAGCCCGCTTCGCAGCCAACCATCCTAACCAAACTCACCACTGTATTACTCTACATCAATTAAATTGGCTAGAGCTACCTAACCTTCTCCATCTCTACCAATTTAAATTCACACACAATATCATATTCCATCCTGACAATTCCCCATCATTCAAGGAACTTGTTCCCTTCTTATGTCCACAAAGTCTAAGATTTACAGACAGAAACTTGCTCACAGTAAACAAAGCTAACAACGCTCATGGTAAAGCCCTATTAAATGAAATAGCCAAATTATGGAACTCACTACTCCACACCCTCCAAAACACACCTGAATCTACCAATTTCAAAGAATTACTATTTGCACCATACTGTCCACGTCTTACCTTATTTTCTCCCAGTCCTTGGTGTTACTACTGGTCACAAAATGGAAAAAAATATAAAGGAAATCTCATTTGTTCATAACTATTATTTAATAGGTACACAGTACTAAGTTTTATTATTCTTGCAATTAATTTTACAGAAATGCTTGTGTTATTTTCTTTTTTGAACTTGTATCTACTAGAGAACAGTATTGAATACTTCTTTGTATAGACTAAATGGGCGATGAGTATTCTGCATCTTACTATCCCCTGGATTCTGCAAGCCCTGCACGGCGTGCAGGACTAGTGCAGGAGCTCCACCAGGCAATATGTCTGCTGTGCGATCCAGGAATAACCTGTAGGGGCATGCACGAGCGCTCCTGCACTAGTCCTGCATGGCCTCAGCCCCTGTATGCAAATTACCACATTTGCAGGAAAAATCCATGCAAATGAGTTGAATTTGTGATCCAGGAAGCTGGAAACCAACCATGCAGGACTAGTGTAATCTGCAGAAATGTACTCCGCCAGTAACGGGAGTACATTTCTGCAAATTACAAAATGGAGTCATGACAGCTCCAAATAAAGGGTGGTTATCATGTATAAAACATGCCAATGGCCAGCTTTAAGGCCATTGGCATGTAAAACACTTGCAAAAAAAAAAAAAATCAACTTTTATTTTTTTTTTTCCAATCTCGGTTGTTTAATAGTAGGGCAGCGGTGGGCAAGTGGGATTGGGGAAAATAAGAAAATAAACATAAAATAAGCATTCTAACCAAAATCACTAGTTTGCTATTATACTCAATGGCAGGAAGAAGACAACATGGCCAATGAATAGTGGTTGCTAAGGGGGTAGGCTCAGTGTGGGACATGTAACTAAGCATTAGCAGGCAATCCTATGCAAATGAGGGGAATGATAGTGAATTCCAAATTTCCTCTGCATGCTAGTCAGCAACTAACAGTGTAAAAACAGGAATAGTTTGGTGCAAGCCTAGGAGATAGCTGACATCATGGAGGGAGGGGTGTCAGGCATACTGTAAGCGGATTGGAGCCCTGTGGCTTGGGTTTGCTCCTAGCTTAGCACAGCTAAGCAAGGGGTGTGTCTGAGGCTGCCTAGCACTCTTTACATTGCCTAAGCGGGTGTGCGCAGCGCGCACCGGGTTTTAAAGGAAAAAAAAAGTAAACCAGGAAATAGCAGCTCCATGCACATCTGAGCACTGTGTTTGCACGGCGTGGCCCCGGGCTTATACAAGAAGGCAATGAAAAAGGAAAACAGCAGTAGGAAGGTAATCAAGGAGAACTAGCATAGCTGGCAGATGAAATGTATCAGAATCAGTCAATTACACAGGCATCAAACCAGCCCAGAATACTACTACAAACTATGCAAACACCTTTCCCTCTGATTTTCCCCATACTCTACACCACCGGTGTATACAAGTGGGGAAGTTTTAACAAACAAAACAACAAAATGACAGAGGCTGCAATAGCTATCATACAACAACATGTGGAAGAGGGTGAGTGTGGTGAGGATGTGAATGCTGTCTACCAGCCCACAGTGAGAAGACGGAAAAGAGTGTATAGACCCAGGGTAACCTACCAGGGGCTACATGAACCAGAGGTAGTGGAGCACTATACGGTGGACAGGGACCTCTTACAGCAAATTGTGGAGCTGTGCCGGCCATGCCTGACACACAGAACTAACAGAGGGGAACCCATCCCAATGGATACCAAGGTATGTGTAGGCCCAAGAATACTTGCTACAGGTACCTTCCAAAGGCCAACTGTGGATATGATGGTGATCTCACAGGCATCAGCATTAAGGGTACTCCACCAGTTCCTGGATGCCATGTCAGCACATGCCGGTGAGCACATATATTTCCCCACACCCCGTGAGGAGTTGGCCAGCAATATGCAACTGTTCCACCAAATAGCAGAATACACTGAGGTAGTGGGTGCTATAGACTGCATGCACATATGCATCAAAACACCTCCCGGTGAGCGGGGTAGGGTCTACATCAACCGCAAAGGCTTGCCCTCCATCAGCTGCCAGGTAGTGTGCGATGCCCAGTTCATAATGAATGTGTGTGCTTGCTGCCCTGAAAGCTATCATGATTCCCACATCTGGCATCTGATGCAGCTGTACCAGAGATTTGTCATTGGGGATATCCTTTATGGTCACATAGTGGGGGATGCTGGCTATGCACTGGAGCCATGGCTGATGACACACATCAGAAATGCACACACACCTGAATAAGAACTCCATAATGAGGCACACGCATAGACCAGAATTATAATAGAGCATGTGTTTGGGATGCTGAAGTCATGTTCCAGTGCCTGGACACATCAGGTGGAGCCTTGCTGTACTCAACAGCTACATGTACTCAAATTGTCATCATATGTGCCATGCTACACAATAGATCCTGCAGAAACAGCTGCAGCAGGAACAGCACAGGATAGGGCCACACAGCCACCCACCACTGCCAAGACCTACACAGGCACAGAGTGACTTGGAGGGGAAACAACCTGAGCCTGCCTCAGTAGGCAGAAGGAGGCATGCGCAGTATGCCCTGGCCTTGGCAAAGAGGCAATGCATAACACATACACTGACACAGGAGGGACCCAGGGAATGACACTTCTCTCTGCCTCGCACATACAGTAAAAGGGATGCCAAACATGACACTACCTGTGCTCAACCATGTGTAGGGAGTGTGCATCTGACATAGGCAGCCCTGCAGCACTACCCTCAGTATTGAGACACCCACAAGGTAAGCCACTCAACCTACCAATTGCCAAATGGAGTAGAATGTGTTGTTACCTGTATCTATGGTATGGATGTGAGCATGCAAGGGAATCGGGTGGTTGAATGGTATGCCAGCAGATAGTAGACACGTATAGTGGCACCATGAGATCTGTAACAAATACTGGTGTCACCATAGTAGCCAGTACTACACAGGGTGACAAAATCCACTGCAGGAAATGTGCTGGGCCACATGTGTGTCCATATGACTCAGACATGCCAGTCAGGGAGGTTCACATACCCAACAACAGTCTCAGTCACAGGACAGGTGTAGAAAAACATAAACAAAGGCTGTGCTATGGCCCCTGAATGATGCCTATGGGTAACCTCCCCCGCCCCAGGCCTACTCAGACAGACTACAGCAGGTCAGGCAGTGGGATGTTAGTTCTGAAGGGTATGAAGTCAGAAACCAATATGTAGGTCAATCAAAGCTAAAACCTGTAGTACACTGATATGCCTCTGTTCAGCATGATAGGTTAGAATACAGAATGAAATGGAGTAACTGACATAACAGTACAGTCATAGCAAATGCGTGCAAATGTCAGGTGTGCCCCCCCATCCTATGTAGAAATGTTGAAACAGTCAGGTGTGCCCCCCAATCCTGTGTAGTAATGTAGCAACAGTCAGGTGTGCCCTCCAAATCCTGTGTAGAAACAGTCAAGTGTGCCCCTAATCCTGTGTAGAAATGTAGAAACAGTCAAGTGTGCCCCCAATCCTGTGTAGAAAAGTAGTAACAGTCAGGTGTGCCCCCCCAATCCTGTGTAGAAATGTAGAAACAGTCAGAAGTGCCCCCAATCCTATGTAGAAATGTAGAAAAAGTTAGGTGTGCCCCCCCAAACCTGTGTAGAAATGTAGTAACAGTCAGGTGTGCCCCCCAATCCTGTGTAAAAATGTAATAGCAGTCAGGTGTGCCCCCCACAATCCTTTGTAGAAATGTAGAAAGAGTCCGGTGTGCCCCCCCAATCCTGTGAACAAATGTAGAAATAGGCAGGCGTGCCCCCCAATCCTGTATAAACAGTCAGGTGTGTCCACCTACACTCCTATGCAGACATGTAGAAACAGTCAGGTGTGTCCCTTCCCCCAATCCAGCATAGAAATGTAGTAACAGTCAGGTGTGCCCCCTCCCAACCACTGTGTAGAAAGTAGAAACAGACAGGTGTGCCCCCTCCCCCAATCCTGCATAGAAATGCAACAGTCAGGTGTGTCCCCCTCCCCCAATCCTGTGTAGGAATGTAGAAACAGTCAGGTGTGCTCCCCCAAACCCAACTTAGAAATGTAGTAACAGTCAGGTGTGCCCCCCAAAACCTATTTAGAAATGTAATAATGGTCTGGTGTGCACCCCCAAGCCAATGTACACACATTGTAACAGTCAGGTGTGCCCCCCCCATAACCCTATGTAGAAATGTAGTAACATGTATGTGTAGGTATAATAACAGCGGAGCACAGATGCCCAGAGGTGGCCAAGGTAGCAGGACAGGTTGTAGCATTTGCACAATATGCAGGTATGTGTGTGTGTGGTTGGTGTGTGTTTCATATTGTGTTAGAGTGGTCAGTATCTATGCATGTTGAGGTAAGACTTGGTGGCTATTGCCCACCACTGCTGATGACAGGACAAGTCCTCACAACTGCAGTGCCAAAGACAATTCCCACCAGTATAACACATGCTAGCAGTATGCCATTGCAAATGTATGGTGGTAATATGTGTCACCATCTGAAAGACTGACATGGCATGGCTGTCGGGCTAGATATACTGGCAGCACACAGGGAAAAGTACCCCAGACATACAGTATATATTGTATAACTATGAAATGGAGACACCCTTTGGAATTGTACATGCAGGTATACATCACATAATCTGGTCATGTAGTAGGGGGATACCGGTGTTGTCTGGTTGAGCACTTGCAGATCACAAAAGAGGTAGGACTGATGCATTGGGTGTTATGAAACAGCTGATGTACCTGCACATGCTAGCATAACTGGAATGCCCCATGCATATCTGTGTGTCAGATGTAAGTTGTGTCCATAGTACACATGCACCCAGCTCACACAAACACCACCCACAGGTACCTCTCTGGTTGTATCCCTGCTGTGGGGAATGGGTACAATATAACCCCACCTGTATATGACAATAGCAAAAGAATGCAGCATGCAGTGCAGGTGTCCCATGCAGGTGTATCCCTAGCCATTGGTAGCACCCTACCAGCATCCACACCACCTGATCAAGGCTGGTAAAAGGTATTGGCATGAAAACCTAGCACACCTACCCTGTCACCCCAGGGGAATATACAGTATAGCGGTCTGAGACTGTAGGACTGACAGAATGCAATGGCCTGCCACATCTGGCCCGGAGCAACACCTAATGGCCCACTGGCCTCTGCCAAAGGCCTGTGTCTCACAAGTACTGCCAATGCATGTTATGTCATGGACACTCAAATAACAACATAACACACTCCACTAAAGCCAAATGCAAGGCCATGTGGACAAACCACAGTAACATGTCCACCATGTCCCACTGCATGAACTGTGAATCAACACCAACAAACAGCTGTGATGGGGTGATAACTTTAGGGAAAGTATCAGAGAATGTATGCATAATGTATGGAAGAGGATAGAATCACAGAAGGGAGGTGGGAACATGGGCAGCATGGAATGTGCAGGGTCTGACACAAAGCTGTGTGCACACACGATCCCTGGCTGCAAACACATAAATGGGTGGCTACATACCTGCCCATACACCACAATAGGGGTAATGTCCTGACTCATGGTCTCTGCCTCTGGGTAACCTGTGCGAATCTGTACAGCTGTGAGGTTTTGCCGCAGCAAGATAAGGCCATACATACTGTCATGTCAATGGATATACAAGTATGGGATCCTCTGCCAGCACTGTACCAAGGTGCCAAACTGGCTACACAGACCCAGCAGCAAGTGTCTGCAGCTCCCCCTCCAGAATGGCATAACTTACCATGAATATGTAGGCCTCTGCCCACAATACCGGAGACAGCTGTAGTCACCTTTGTCCCCAAGACATCACTGTGAGCAAGAATGTCCACCTGACAGTACATGATGACAGAAACATCACAGTGTATAACAATACACATCTGAATATCTCTGCTAACAGCAGTAGCATGCAGCTGAAGCAGCACAGACACAATAACCTACAGTACACACTATCCCCTGCACAGTTTGTCCCCATATTGCCAAATGATCGATGGATACCCTGCAGAAACAGTTTGCTACCTGTAGGTGTACAACACAAAGGTCTGCACTGGAGTACAAACTACCTGGAATCTATCGACACATTCAATACAGAAGGGCATACTGGGCATGCTCACACACTTAAACAAATGAAGCCCATGTCTGCAAACAACAGTGGATCATACATATCTGGCAGCTGCAGATGTTAGTGCATGCACTCCTCAGTATGCACCAGTCATGCTTTGCACACACAGTGGATAAAAATACCAACATATATCCAAGGACAGCACACTATAATAAGCCAAAATTAGACGTACATAGACGTGTGGAAGAGAGTGACTGTGACAAGGACATATCCATTATGAGGCCTGTCCCACCCAGCACAAAGCCAAATGGCTACAACCACATGAGGTGTAAATGTCACTCACTGAAGACATTAGCCACCGGTATCCGTCAGCACTACAGACTATGTGGTGCATGTGCTAGCTGTGCAACATGACCGTACAAGGAACTAGTCATCTAGCAGCTGTATACACTTACCTGTGAAATATAACCTTGAGTGTGCCTGCATGTGGTGTCTCAACCTCTAGATGAATGGGTTATGGCCCACGCACACACACTGACCTCCCTATAGCCCTACTATGACAAGCCTGCTGAGGTCATCCACTTTGAAATACATCTTTGGGAAAGGTATAGCCCAGTATCTTTTGTGGTGCATCCTATAACTGCGTACTGCTGTAGTGTGCCAAACTAGTTAGGTAGGAGTTCTAATCCCAGACATGGCAACTGTGTGTGTGTGTGTGTGTGTGTGTGTGTGTGTGTGTGTGTGTGTGTGTGTGTGTGTGTGTGTGTCTCTGTCTGTGTAGAGAGCAATCCTTTTTAGGATAGTCACACTCATTACAATTCAAATGCCCTACTTTGGCAAGGCTGCTGATGTCATTCACTAATACACCTTTCGTAAAGCTGTAGCCGAGTAATCTCAGTGGCATGTCCTATAACTGAGTACCGCTGTAGTGTGATAAACTAGTTAGGTAGGATCTCTAATCCCAGGCATGGTGACTGTGTGTGTCCCTGACCCTGTCTGTGTAGAGAACAATGCTTTTTAGTCTAGTCACACTCACTACAATTTAAATGTCCTACTTTGGCAATCCTGCTATTGTCATTCACTGTGAAATAAACCTTTGGGGAAGGAGTACTCCAGTAATCCCCATGGCGTGTCCTATAACAGCATAATGCTGTAGTGTGATATAGAACTCTGGTAGGGGTTCTATTCCCACACATGGCAGTCAGGGATGTTTATGTGTGTATTTCTATGTCTGTGTAGGGAGTAATGCCTTTTAGGCTAGTCACACACACTACACTTCAAATGCCTTACTTTGGCAATTCTGCTGATTTCATTCATTATGAAATTCACCTTTGTGGAAGGAGTACTTCAGTAATCTCCATGGCGCATCATATAACAGCATAATGCTGTAGTGTGATATAGAACTTTGGTAGGGGTTGTATTCCCACATATGGCAGTTGTGGATGTTTATGTGTGTGTTTCTATGTCTGTGTAGGGAGCAATGCCTTTTAGGCTAGTCACACGCACTACACTTCAAATGCCCTGCTTTGGCAATCCTGCTGATGTCATTCACTGTGAAATACACCTTTGGGGAATGAGTACTCCAGTAATCTCTGTGGCATGTCTTATAACACACATAGTGATGTAGTGTGATATAGAACTCTGGTAGAGGCTCTATTCCCACACATGGCAGGTGTGGATGTTTGTGTGTGTGTTTCTATGTCTGTGTAGGGAGCAATGCTTTTTCTGCTAGTCACACTCACTACAATTCAAATGCCCTACTTTGACAGCCCTGCTGATGCCATTCACTTTGAAATACAACTTTGGGGAGGGAGTATTTCAGTAATCTCCATGGCGTGTCCTATAACTGCGTAGTGCTGTGGTGAAATAAACTAGTTAGGTAGGAGTTCTAATCCTAGACATGGCAGGTGTGCGTGTGTCTGTGTTTGTCATTCGTATTCTGTGTGGAGGTTGCTTTGAGTGTGTAATGACTGGATCCATTGTTGAGTGGATTTTGCAAATTTCTTATATGGTGGCCCTAGTATATGTCACAATGTCCACCATACAAGGATAACAGATGTGAAATATCCGAGCGAGAGGCTGGGGTGCAAATCCATAGCCCTACATGTGACATCAAGGCCAGGCGAACAAAGTTAACAACCCATTTATTGCCCAGAGAGCACTCTCAACACCTGTAATGCCATCAATGTGTGACCCACAAAGGACATACCATGCCTGACACACATGCCCTGTATGGACAGATGCCACTGACACCAGGGAATACCTGTATCATGCTATCAATGTAGGTGCAGGGTCAACCTGCTGTCCATTAACTGTTCCCACCACATGAGGTCAGGACTGGCACATCTGGTGATAATCTCTGTACACAACATGGGCCAGACACTCCAGGTACAGTTCCACATGTCAGTGTACATGCATGTGGGAGGTGTGCACATCCAAGACACCGTCCATGTCATGGACTAAGGAACACATACATGGCAAGCAATGCACAGCAATGGCCACACACAATAGTTACCCAGGTGACTGGATGGTGAATACAATACCCACCTGTGTAGGCAACCCTAGACACTACACCCCTGAGCTACACTGCAGACCCTTGGCATGTGGCCTGATGCCAAGGTATACCCATAACCAAGCCTTGTATAGCCATCTGGCACAGTCAACCACTACACACCCATAAAGCAATGCACCCATGCATGTCAGTACTGGCACCCTGTGTCTCTGTGTGTGGTGTATGATGCCTATGACCACAGTCACACTCACTACAACCTCCATTGGCATACTGAAGCATGCTGTCTGATGTCAGACACCTCCATATACCCTTTGCCCATATAATCTCTGTATAACCTCTGTGATGCATGTGATACCTGCACAGTACTGTGTTGTGGCAATCTAACTAGTGATGCTTTGTATTCCTGACCCTGCCAAGTGTGTCAATGTGTGTGGGTCCCTGTGAGAGTGTGACTGTGTTGATGCTGACACCTGTTCATGCAGACAGGCACGTGTACTACACATACCATATAGCTACCATATCACTGTTGCAGATGTCACTCACCATCACATATACATTTGGAGGTCTGCACGTAACCTATGCGGTGCATCCAATAACTGCATAGACATGTGATAGCAATACACTGTCAGTCAGGGGTTTGATACCCTGTACTGGTAGGTGTTTAACACAAACATGCTTAGGTTTTACTCTCATACCCCTCCCTGACTTATCTTTGCCTCTGTCTGCCTCTCTCACTCCCTCTCTGGTAGATGTGGAAACCTACACCTGCTTTGCTTAGGCAGCAGCATGTGTATTGTGAGTGATGCTCATGATCAGCTGATGGCCTCTGCACGAATTGCAGCCCTCCACTAGCTGATTGCATGTGGAACAGCTGTGGTAACATTCCCATAGCCAATTGCATGGGAAAATACTCCAATATCTAAAAACATCATGTTGGTGTTGGGCCTTTTCATTCACTGTGAGCAGGAACTAGATCTGTTGTTTGGCAAACAGCATCACAGATGGATTGGGGGGTTACCTCTAACAACATACACTGTGGAAAGAGGACAACATGCAGGAGGGGGATGTGCCTGACTTGACTACAGACTTTAACTGCTGCTATACTGCATTTGGAGTAATGTTGGTTTCACAGGGTGTATGTGGATATGGCTGTCCTACATGTTTTAATACCTGTCATGTCAGTGCTATGTTTATGAAGAAGTCCCCATCCGTAGGGTCATCTGCAGACTGGGCAGTGTGTGGTGTCTTTTGTTTCTTGTGTTACTCACAGCGCACCTATCTGTGAACTGCAGAAGGTAGTGTGAGGATTGCAGTCAGTAGATGATTACTGAGTTCATATCTCTCATAGGACATATGTTGCAACAAACCCTGTTACAACAGTAAATGTATGAGGTTATCACAGCAACATGTCAATATTGGCCCTATGTTTGTGCCTCCAGCCACAACTCTGTCAACCTTTGTACATATGTCATGCAGTAAGGGGTGCATATGTGCTATACACCATATTTATTGACATCATATCTGATAAGCCAGTGAGATATCAGACTGCTACACATGTTATGTATAGTAGGGGCTATATTTGATGACATCACCTGGACATTCTGTGGTTGTGTACAGTACTGAGGTCTGTGTACTTATGGTGATTGTCAACAGTGTGTGTATTGTGAATATGTACCTTAGTCTGTGTACAGACTGTGGTAGATGTCATTGTTCTTGATCTTGTTCTAGCTGATGTTTCATGCTGCTCCACTGTATGTTACCTTATCGGCTTACATGTTTGTAGGGCCAAACACACACATGTCCCATACTACAGACAGGCATCGGGCCACACTGTATAGCAGTCCAGTATATGTAGGGTTAGTGTGTAAGTGCCACATATGAGGATGGTGTTGATCAGATAGTCCATATACTGTAATATTATGCTAGCTTACCATATGTGGCTGTGGCTGTGTTCACATCAGTTGGGGTTATGGACTGTCACACAGGTGTCTGTTACTCTGTGCTATGACATGCCTGTAGAGCCTGCTATATATGCAGGCACATGTGTATTCCACCACAGGAAATGTAGGCCAATGTTGAGTCAGTCTGCTTGTAGCCTGACAGTGCTTTGTTACATGCCTAGCAGCTTAGTGAGATGTCATGTCCAAATACTTGCCAGATGTACTGCTGCCGAGCCACCATAACAGTCATGTATGTCAGACAAAGCAGTGGGATTCTGTACAGATGCATTTCTCTAACTAGTGGGTGGTATGTGGCCATGGGACCTCTGTACCAGTGGTTATTATGTGTCAGGACAGACAAGGGTGGGTGAATGCATAACCTATGGGGGCAAATGTATACCAGTATTTACGTGATATACCCATCTACATGGCTGTTAACATTCACATTGTCAGGCCTGGTCCACATGTCTTGCACTAAGTAGTTCTGAGTATACCTCTGGACTGTCCAGAGTGTGTCAAACTGTCCACATATATTGGCCATATCTCTGTTGTACTCCACAGGAGCATTACTGTGCTTGCAGTGATACTGCACTATGATGTCCTTAGGATGTCTGTCAGTAGCCAATGGTGAAAATTTTAAAAGCATATGTGACCTCCCACACACACCATCTCTGTGAAGACAATCCCTATTACAGTAGCAATAGTCTACAAATATGCCTGCAATACATACCTGAAATCCCCTTGCACTAAGAGGTTGGAACTATTGGGGCTGAGGTAGGGCTCCACTCCATGTTCAGGACATATGGTGAATGTATATGTATATATAATTATCCATATATCTATATAGACATATACACATATACATACCGACATACATAGGTGGATATGTATATGTACTATACATAAATATATATATAGTATATATATATATATATATATATATATATATATATATATATATGTATATATATATATATGTATAAACACTCAGATATATACATATACAGAGCATATATGTCTACACATATACAGATAGAGATACATATGTACATATACGTATGGATATCTACACATATATTGACAGTAGTGGGTATATCAGAATAGATATGTATGCACATATAGTTATAGATATCTACATATATACCAACATAACTAGGCATATCTGTACACATAGGATGTGCATACATATATATCTATATATACATATATCTATATATACATATAGGTATATATCTATATATATATATATATATATATATATATATATATATATGTACATACGAAGAGCTGTACACTTGGCCATATATATTTTGCACTATACAGATGTGTATACAGACATATGTATGAGTAAACATATGTATGTACATGTAGACATATATCAACCTATTATATGTATATAACCATATTCCTGTCATGTGTAAACCTCACCTCACGGTTGTGTATACCCTCCCAGATGTATCTCACCATATGTATCTCCTATGTGTACATTATGATAAAACAACATATGTGATGCAACAGTCATATTAATAACAAGGACTACACAATTGTGGAAGTAAAGGCAATTGTTCAATACTACTCAATATGTATATTGACAGCTATATTGGTAAAACAACAGTTGTCTTCATAGTGGTTAAGTGTTGTGACTTTAGTGTACAGGGTCCTGGGTTCAAGACCTGCAAGAGCTGTTTATTTTGTTGCTGGGCAGAACAAGGGCTGTCAGATACAGAGTGGTTAAGGGTTTGCACAAAGCTAAGCGGTGCTAAGCTACGGGTAAATGTACGGATGCTTACACATTGTAGGCTTCGCTTACCAGTGCACAAATCAGCTCAGCTGTTATATTGCAGCAATGTTGATACTTGCTAAGCCTGGCTTAGCCCTGGTAACAAGGTCACACCACCTAGTCTGATAACATACCAGGGTAATGACATAAGTGTATGTAATGCCATGTACAATACATGCGCCTATGTGCTGTCATTACTGTAGCAAGGGGTGTGAGTGTCATATGTGGGACACAGATATATATAAGGCCTGTGCAGCACTGTTATCCATGTGAATGTGTTACATACAGGGGTAGTAACGCAGGGTACGTGCTGTCACACTGGCATGTAGCGTATCATGGCAGTACTACAGTTGACAGTGCTTACCCAGGCAAGAGCAGAGTGCTAAATATAGTACTGACAACAGGCACACCTGCAGGTATAGCTGGACAGTGAGGCCTCCCTGTTGTAACCCTGGTGTGTTAGCTGTGTCACAGTATATACCCCTTACTGGGTAATGATCTGAAATGTGTAATGTAACTGTAGACTACCATCTGTACAGTACATGTTAGTGAGGGCTTCTGACATGTAGTTATGGCATACATATTGTTGTCAAACTTCTATCTGTCCACACACTTATCCTACTGCATAGCTACTTGCCAAGCTGATGACTGTCAGTCCCTGTACAGATGTGCAGATGGTAAGTATCCAGCTGGGATATGTACAGGCAACCTAAGCTTGATTGACACTAACAAGTCTGCCCAGCTGTGTAAGAACGGGCACATATAGGAGATGTCACCCTGTATGCACCACATGCCACAGGTACCTCAACTACACTACCACAGTCAACAGAACATGCTTGGGTACAGGTCTCCATCACAGACACCAACCATGTGTTGTAATGCATGTTGCATACATATCAACTTGATCACCTCAGTGGCCATGTGCAGGAGGCACCTGGAGGATTGGCTGATGCATGTCATTCTCACCCTGAGGGTCACCACAGTAGTGTCTGTCAATAGATTACCTGCTGCCACCTGGCAGGTGGCAGGATACCACTGTACACACAACCCCTACACAACCCATCTCTCCTTGAACAATAGCTAGGTACACAGCTATGACCACCTGCAGCAATGCACCCCTGTACTGACACATGTGTACATGTGCATGACTGAGTATAGCAGTGTCTGTGTGTTAGCACACCTGTACTTGAAAATTCCATGAGGGCCTTCACAACCAATGCAACACCAATTGCCATAGTCATTTGTGGCTGTTGCTATATGGGACATGACATGTACCCTGTTAAGCCCCTCCCCATACTGGCTACATGTGTCTTGCAGTACCAGCACAACAGTGTTGTACAAATGGGTTGATAGGCATGGGATACCCATTGTGTTCTGGCATGTGTGTGTGTATGTGTGCATGTCCGTATATCTGTAGGGTACAGCATTCTGAGGCCACATACTCCTGTTACAATGCCCATTGGCACACAATAGTACAGATAGTGTTGTTGCTGCCCATAGGTGAGGCATGACAATGCAACACCATACTACGTGTCTGGCATATGCATTAGATGCATATCCCTGTAGTACCACTATTGGGGTATACTATGGGTTGTATCACAGTCACGGCCAATGTGTGATGGTGGGTATGGCAGAGTGTCATCATGGGTTACAGGGTGTACAATATCCACTGGGTGATGTGGGTGCTGTGTACACTGTCATTACACCAAGGTCCACCCGGTATATGTCTCATGTACCACGTTATGGTTACCACTGTCACCATCAACCATACAGGTAACTGATACCACAATCCAGGCCAGTTATACATGTGCTGTGTGCAGCCTACCTGTAACACAATGGACACACAGTCAAGTTAGTTAGCAGCGATAGGCCCTGGTCTCTCGGATGTGTGTCTGCCTGTTATGTGTCTGTTAATGTGTATATGAAGGTATGTCGCACTGTGTATTGTCCATATACCCCCATTACATCCCCCATTACCATACTGTACATGTCAGGGGATGTTCTGCATGTAACATGTAACCTGGGACACACCTCACCCTGAACACTGTGTGATGTGTGCAATGTAAGCCACACACTTCAGTATCACTACATAGCTAGGTAAGGGTCTAGTCTCAGTTTTGCCAAGTAACAGTGTGCATGTATGTGGATGGGTCTACATCAGGTTGCAGGGTATACATGCCCCAGTGGGTCACCTGTCCATGTGCACAGGCAATAACCATTTTAGTAACCTGTGACATGTGTTCAACTGTACCTCAGCTATGTCATTGCTATGGTGTTACCAGAGTGCCATACCCCATTGTGGAATATGACTGCAGAAAATCCTCATGCTGACACATGTACACCTACAACACAAATGGATAACATTATAGGGACCATAATCAGCCAGTGTTACTAGCAGCTATAATGCATCATTGCTGGATGGCTACACTACCTGCAATATATGCATTACACTTTACTCCTTACAACATGTTACACTGCAGTACTGTGGTACACTGTAGTACAGTCACCATGTACATCATAACCACATTAGCCTGACCCTGCATTGATGGTATGGATGACAGGGATGTGGCACAGTTATCATCATATGCACAGGTCATCCTTGTGCTGACACATGTACACCTACAACTCAAATGGATAACATTATAGAGACCACAATCAGCCACTGTTACTAACAGCTATAATTCATCATTGCTGGATGGCTACACTACCTGCCATATATGCATTACACTTTACGCCTTACAGCATCTTACACTGCAGTACTGTGGTATACGGTAGTGCAGTCAGAGTGTGCATCAGAACCATATTAGCCTGTCCCTGCATTGATGGTATGGATGACAGGAATGTGGCACAGGTATCATCATATCCACAGGGTGTGATGCTGGTTTGCCAGAGGCCGAGGGTGTACTGCAGTGAGCTGGGGGTGGTACTGTGGTGTGTGTAGGTATGGAGTTGCCCTAGGTGTGTTTGTATAGTGTGTGGGTATGCATGCACACAGTTCTGCCATGTGGCTGCCCTACACAGGTGTTTACAGACAGCTGCAGACCATACTTGGCAGGGTGTGCAGTTCACTGCCTCCGGCGACAGACACATGGACTGTGCCTGCCAGGGGTTCCATGGGCATGTCCAGGTACAGGCCTAGATGTGCTACTCTCACCTGCTGAAGACAAATGTCCGCTGATACCAGGTCCCTCCTGGGACTGGCCAGGACCAAGTGCACATGGCCTGCTGTGGTGTGATGTGGACAGCACCCCACTGCACTGTCGGGGCTGGTTCTGCCACTATGGGAGCCCCTTGGTGTCCTAGCATGTCCACATTGACTGCCAGCTGTTGGTGTTGCTGGCCTATGCCCACGAGGCCATTGCCACACCCCACCACACGTTCAAGCATGGACACACCACGGCCGATGAGGGCCATCATCTCACCATGCCATCTATCCATGAGCTCAGTATAAGCACGGATGGCACTAGACAGTTCACTGATGTTGCCACTTACAGATGTGAGAGCAGACCTCTGCAGCCTCAGGCCCTGTCTGATGTAATGTTCCATATGTGCCTGCACTGCCATGACAGCCTGCAACATGCACCTGCTTATACCAGCTATGTTGCCTCTGCCAGGGGCATGAAGTCCAGCGGCACTACCATGAGCACCCCGGGACATCTGCCTATGTGGTGCCCTGCCGGACATCCGGCTATGCTTGCTGTGATCAGACACAGTAGGCATGGTTTCCACACTTTCCTGTGCACTGCCACCAAATGCTAGCTGTTCCTCTGCTATGGCCACTGGTGATGGGGTATGTATAGGCACTGAAACTGTGTGCAGGGATGGGGTTGATAAAAGGGGGATGTCAAATGATGATGCAATGTCAGCCCCTTTCAACCCCACCTGTGTCTCAACAGTACTATCATTATCTTCAGTGTATGTATGGACACCAACATCCGATTGCATGCAGGAGGGACCCTGACCCACCTCACCACCTGTGGGAGAAACAATAAATGCACTTTAAAACCTGTACAGCATTGCCTAACAGTACACACACACACACACACACACACACACACCTCCATAATACCTACCTGTCCATGACTTTACAGAAAGTCCCACATATATGTCCATATGGTACCCCATCCTGCATCACACTTGTTAACATGCACACATTGATACCACTCATTAACATATCAGTCCTCTAAATGCTTACACAAGCAGTCATAATACAAGACCTGGTACTGCATTACCTGCCTGACCTGTGTGCAGTGGTTTTAGATGGCCTCACTGCTGTCATTCGGTATTCACCCTGTGTATGTTCAGACATCATGAGCATGGCCTCTATATGTGTGGACTACTATGCTCTACCCATAATATCACGCACTGGTGTGTCATGTGTATGTAATGCTCAGTACATGCCAAATATGCTGCTCATTCAGCATATCATGTGACAACTGTAATATTTGGATACACTCCCTGGTGTTGACTAGTACTTCTCCAATGCATCTGAAATGCAGCATACATGGGTTGTAGGTGACCTGTCTGCTGAATGCGATATTAAGGGTGTACCTGGTGTCTACCTTCCCTGACGATGCCTGTTCCATGCTACAGACCATATTATACTATCGGCTGTCCTGTGATTACACACATGACAAGTATTCCTGTTGTGTAATGTGGCAGTCCATGTACATGGACTGCATGATCCCAGAGGGAGGTGCTGCTGTATGAAATCCCACAATCATACATGGGCATACATGGCCGGCCACAAAAAAAAATACACACATGCACATAAGCATCCTACATGCATCAGCCTCCCTCCACTTCACCAGAGTGACTCTACAGACAAACTAACTACCCACCAAGATGCATACACACACACACACACACACACACACACACACACACACACACACACACACACACACACACACACACACATGCACACACACACAGGTAAGGTTGCACAATGATAGTACACACAGTCCTCCTATTACCCCTCTGTCAACATGCATAACATATGGTACCCAACAGCATGCAGTGCAGCTATAGTCAATCCATGCTAGCAACAGTATACATGTGTGTGATGCATGTGCTGTGTCACTAGGTGAAGCCCCTTTCCCTGGATACCACTGCACTAATGAGCACGGTATTTCTGTGCACCTGTTCTGCACCCTGCCATTTACTGTGCACCACACCTCACAGGTGTACAGCCCATTGCTGAATGTGTACTACTGTGTTGGTTATGTCAGCTTTAATGCTCACAGCCCCTATGTTTTCCAGCAATAGATACCTGGTATGATATGTGGACAAATGTCATTTGTGAATGCCTGATGTCTGATGCACAGCTCTCAAAATCAGCAGACCATGTATGACCAATCCAGTACTCTTACACTGACAACCATCAGAGCATACCATGGCTATGGGGTGTGTACACATCCTTATTGATATGACGCACCCATCCTTGATCTGCCATGGGACCACATCACAGCATATCTTAGCAGTACAAGAGCCCGATATGTGACAAATGTTCTGTACTTTCACATGCAGTGTCTACAGAATGTGTTAGGTGTGTGGATGCTGACCATGATGCATACACACAGTGTGGGCATATGTGTGCACACTCTTATCATGTCAGTTTGTTGCACCTCTTTTTGTGTGTACTACAGCAGTCATGACTCCTGGCAGGGGTATACCAGAGTGGACCATCTGCTTTTGCCAGTGTATGTTCAGTCTGCCCTACACATGTCCCCCTAGTCTGCATGATTGCAAGGTCTACTCATGTGCACATCCCTTGGTGTTCAAACCCTGCCATCACTATTGCTGTGGGGATAGGATTATGGCTGCCACAGGTCCTGGACCTGACTATGTGACGATACAGCCATTCTTAGCATCCTTAGTATCCCTGCTGCAGTGCACTGGTGTGTCATGCTGACACTCCTCCCCCCTCATTCAGCCTTTTTGCAGATAATGAAATGTAAGCCCTACACGTGTGCCACTTTGCAGTGTCCCATAAACTGAACACCACATGTTGCAGCATAGTCCCAGTTGATAATGTGAACCACTGTAATGCATTATGCCATAGTGTATCTCTGCAGCATTTGCTATTGTCCTACAGTTATATACGCTGGTGTTGCACTGTATATGGGTGTTGTTCCAAACATGTCCCTACTGTAGGCCATGTCTCCCACCATTATGTTACTCCCTGTGGACACATTCCACAATGATAGGAATTTAGTTATCATGCAGGTGTCTGACATACCCTTCCAATACCTCATCATGGTCACCCCTGTGATGCCGTGCATTCCACAGTAACAATACGTGCACATGTACAGCATGCATTCGGGGTAGGTGTGTTAGATGTGTGCATGGCATATGCCATAGCCATTACATGCCCGGTGTATTGGCAAGGATCTACATAAACCATACTCACAAGCTACAGACTGCTGCCTTGCTGGTATCCCGGAGGGACCTAGGTAAGAGAGTGAGAGATGCAAAGTCAGTGGCCATAACTGTGGAAGTGCTACAGGGTGGGAGCAGTATTACAATGCAGCAACAGTACATTTCCACAATACTACCACACATGGACATCTGTTTATCACTACTATGCAGCAACAACATATATCTATGACATGTCAGGTATGCATGCTCTACCTGTACCGATGCAGATGTATATGCAATAGTGGTCTACAGATGTGCCCTGTGGCCTTACCTGCATGCTCCTCGGCCGGTGTGTGGGCGGCACCCATTCCACAAAGGTGTCTGGCTGTTGGTGGGTGTCCGGATGGGCAGGTGCCATGAGGCTGGCCAGGAGCTCCTCCATACATGTTGGGGGGATAGATGGCATAGCCCTCCCTGTGGTGAGGTGATCCCCCGGACTGCAGCAGCACACTCACAGGGATTGCAAAGCAGGTCAGAACAATGATGCCGGACCTGCTCATAACTGCGGTTGTGCAGTCTAACATCATTGACCCTGTGGACTAGTTCATTCCTCAGGGTGGTCCACTCCTGCTGATCATGGGCAGCCTGGCCAAACAAGGTTGCATAGTGATGAATTTGTCCATCCAGCAGGATGTCATTTTCCGCTGCTGAGTAGGCTGGCAGCCATGCATGAAACATCGTGCCTGAAAGACATAAAGATGGACACAGGTGTGAGCAGGTCATGCAGCAAGGTTACCACAGTTCTTAATACACATCAATGTCACCCCCCCTACCATATCAGCGACAACAAACCATACACACAACTCAATAGGTATGGCTACAGCATACCTACCAGTGGGGCAGATATTGTATTGTACTACACTTTGTGCAATGTGTTTGTAGCCATGTTCCCTGTGTGGACACTATCATTGCTGGCCTTTTTCAAACTATTCACCTGCATGCCATTGTCAGGGTCACAATGGTTTCATATATGCCTGTGGTATGCCTGCTGTGTATGTGCTGCACATCTGACATACTGTGTTATTGCGGTTATCTATGCATGCTGTTGGATATGTTCTGGGATTGTGTAGACTATTGCTACCAACATATATTCTAAATCAGTGACACAATAGCATGTATATGTACTATTGTTCAGCAGAACCACCTCTCCAAACTCATCTGTCCATGTTACCCAGCCACATCACATGTGTGTCCCATCCTGGGGCCTCCTCATGTACTTGTCCAGCATTACCATCAGGTAGAACCAGCCCAGGGGATGTTGTCCCCCCCCCCGGGGGCATACACAGACATGTTCAGGTTCATATTAAAAACACAAATGTTTACTTACCCGAACACCTAAATGCCGGCACGTCCTCATTGAACTGCAAAAACATCGATCGTCCTGAAGCACGAAATCCTAAACATTGAATTGTCATGGTTGGCCCTTCTGCTGTATAGCTCCGTATGTTAAGTGTGTGATAGTTACGGACCTTAGGGTTAGGATGCGGGTTAAGTTAAGTGCATACATGGTGGTATATGCAAGATTTGGTGTAGGGTTAGAAGTAGGGTTTAGTTTAGGGTCAGAAGTAGGGTTTTGGTTAGTGTATCTTTGTGGTTTATTTAGTTTGTTTGTGTAGGTAGTATGTAGCGTGCAGTGAGATGGGACAAGTATGACATTTCGAGTTTTTGAATTTCATGGTTTAGGGCATTCGGTGTATTTGTGGTTCGCGGAATATGTTTCGGCGTTTAGGTGTTCGGGTAAGTAAACGTTCGTGTTTTTAATATGAACTTGACATGTTCCTGTCCCCTGAGGTCAGGTCTAGGGACTGTTCAATAACGGGCTCCATAGACACATGTGGGATGTGCGATATCACTCTAGGCCACCCAGTACACATTCACAGGGCCAGCATGCTCCTCCTGCTCAGCCTCCAGGCCAGGCACCTTCAGGACGTGGACTGCTGTTGTGAGTAGTAGTGGGTGGGAGGGTTGTTCCCATTGTGTCCATATTGGTGCCCATGGGGCATCCACACACACCATCCAGGGTGTTTACCCACCACATGTGTCACATACCATCCCTGTAGGCTGTCCTCTATACCTATCAACCCTGACCACCTTCACAACTATACCTGCCATACTTCCCCATATTCTCATTCCATATTTCTCAGACAAGGGCAATGTGGTCCCAACAAGGAGTTCATATGTGAAATTCCTATCCATGTTGCACACACTGACAGCTGTAGATATCTGTCTGTATTGCTATGTGTGCAGTTTCCTCACACATAGCATGCAGCACTGTAGTAATATCATAGGGGCATGTATTTGCATACATATATGTTTGTGTGTTTGCATATATGTAGACATGTGCATATAGGAATATATCTATATATTTGTAAATATATGTGATGTATATATATGCTCATATATATGTCTACACATGGGTATCTGTATATTTATGAACATACATGTATATATATATATATATATATATATATATATATATATATATATATATATATCTTTATATATTATATATGTGTATATATGTACACATATGCATACCTATATGTGGGGTACATTCAGACATCAGGTCCACAGTCTCTCAACACCTTATTGCACAGCTGCACTGTTCTGCCTTGCAACAACACAGACAGGTGACATTAAGGGGGTATATGTAGGGCCAGATTACAGGTCACCCTGTTACACACCTATGGCATTCCTGCCTGCTACAATACAGAGTATCTTGCAAGGGGCGGGCTGTGGATCCCACGTGTCTATCATAATGGCATTACTTCCACTACCAGCTATTGGCCACATAATACAAATACTTCCCATTACACAACACACACTATGATGGTTTACATTCTATCAGTCAGTGCTGCTCTGCATGGCTGATGGGTATGGCCCACTATCCACAGGGATAGACTCTATTGTCCTTAGCAGTTGTTCAGCTGGACATCATTACAACAACAACACCTGAAGGCACATATAAAATATTCCACATCATCTATCTCATTATTATGGATCAAGTACTACGGTCAGTTACATACATATATAATTCACATACCTGTTCTGGGACTCTCACTCTCAGTCTCTCTCTCCAGTAACTGGAATGAGCTGCTTTGCATAGATTGCAGCATGGAATTTGTAGGTTATGCACATGATTAGGTGATGGCCTCTGTACCAGTCAGTGTCCTCCACTTGCTACCTGCATGCAGCATGCTGTGTAGTACTTCCAATTACCACTGTCATGGCAACCAACTACTGTCAATCACTACATCATGTAGGTGTGGTCCCTTTACCTTTCCTGTATGATGGACATCCTTCCTGTGTGTGGGCATCAGTGTTACAGACAGCAGGTAGCAATACCTCTTACAGGCGAACCTGCACACTCAGGCCAGCTACATATTTGTAGGAGGTTCCAGAACTACAGACAGAGTGTGAGTAGTGTTGTTCTATGCATTGTATAGCACTGGTGTTACAGGGTTTGTGTGTACATACTAGTTTAACTTGGAATGCAATCTGTATGCATAACTCTCAACTGTGGGCCTATCCTCTTGTTGGCCAGAGGTGTGCCTATTATGTTTTGTCTGTCCGCCACACAGGTCTTGTGTTGGACATATCACTAGCAGTGTGTGTGTTGAGTGCTATCAGTAGATGGCTACATCCATTTCTGTTTCCAACATCATATTCCTGACTAAGGGGAAGTTGCAGACTATCCTGTGACACCAGCAACTTGCTTAGTGTATGACAACAGTTTTACACATATGGGCCTGTGTTCCAGATTCTGTTCTCCACCTACATACCAGGCTTTGCACATATGGCATGCTGTCAGGGGTTGTTATGTAGTGGACAGTGAGTATGTCATGATGCCATTCCTGTCATCAGTCCACTGCTGTTGTGTCCCCCCACACATACTGTGGGGTGGGGGCCATATATTTGTGGGTTTCATCTACATACTACATGTATGTCCTTATGCACTCCAGAGGCCAGTGTATGTAACAGTGGTATATGGCCCTGTATTATTGAGTCTAGGGGGGGATGCACCATAGCTAACCTAGGCTGTTACAACATGTGGGGGTATCAGGGGTAGGCTTCCTTAAGGTATTTGGATGTACATTACCATACAATCCACCTTGGGTAAATGCAGGGTAAATGCAGGCCTACTACCTCCTGCCATACAGACTGTTCTGTTTGTCAGTGTGATTGTGATGTTGTCAGTTATGCCTTTTTATGTAACAGATACATACCATTGTGTCAGCTGAGGTCTGTACCCCCTAGGGATTGTGTACAGCATGTAGATAGAGGCTGCTGGACTATACATCTGCATCACTTACTGTTGATTGTTTGGCATTCTGTGACCCAGTCTGTCTTTACTATTGTACTACTTGAAGGGCTCGGCCTGGACAGAAACATATGTAAACCTTTCCAGACTACTGTATTAGTATAACTGTTTCACAGTTGCTTTACTCTGTTTATATGGATGTCAGTGTCTAAACAGCTATATGACATGGCATATACAAGTGTAATAGTACACAACTAAAGCTTTCCCATGTATGCAAACCTGTGTGTGGTGTTATAGCCTCTGACCTCTCTGTGGGTATATGTTGCGGGCAATGATTGTCATTTGTATGGGTGGCTCATAAAGTGTCCATTTGGTAAGGTGGTAACTGTAGGCATAGTGGCTGTTCCATATTGTGTGCACCTTCTACATAAGTATCTTCCTACACATATCTGTGTGTGTGTGTGTGTGTGTGTGTGTGTGTGTGTGTGTGTGTGTGTGTGTGTGTGTGTGTGTGTGTGTGTGTGTAGTTACAAATATATCTTCTTCCTTCTTCTTTCGGCTTTTCCCGGTTTAGGGGTTGCCACAGTGGAACTCCGGTCCACTAATGATTGGCAGTAGATTTTTACTGTACCGAGGTGCCAGCCCGATGCCCAACCTTCAACGATGGCACACCAATTCACGCATGTTTTTCAAATGCCACTTGACCACAGGGAGGACATGCAGACTCCACACAAAAGGAGCTGCAGCTGAGAATCGAACGGGAGAACCTCTTTCTGTGAGGCGACAATGCTACCGCTGCATCACTGCGGCTATGTAGTTACATATATATATCTATATCTATCAATCTATCCATACACATATATATATATATATATATATATATATATATATATATATATATATATATATATATATATATATATATATATATATATATATATATATATATATATATATAGATATGTGTATGTGTATAGCTGTATCTGCATACATGTGTCTGTGTATATGTATCCTAGGGATGTTGATTGCTTCCACATTGTACATACCCTATGGGAGCCAGACTGTATTGCATGATATGTTACTGATACCAGCTTGGCATCATACAGGTGGGATGGAGTACTGTTAACATATTGTGCCCATGTTGTGTCAGGTCCTGGTTATGAGATCTGCAACATTTGGTAGTGTATTGCAGGGCAGATGTATTGGGCTGGGGGAACTACCTATTCGTACAAGACGTATGTTGTTTGGGGCCTCTCAACCCCATTAACGGTGCATGTGGACATATATGTTTTTATGTTCCCATTTTTATCTGCAGATGTATGTTTCTATATACATATATATATATATATATATATATATATATATATATATATATATATATATATATATATATATATATATATATATTTATATATATATATATATATATATATATATATATATATATATATATATATATATATATATATATATATATATATATATTGACATATAAATGTAGACATATATATATAGACGTATGCCTACCTATGTATGTATGCATGTATATATATATATATATATATATATATATATATATATATATATATATATATATATATATATATATATATATATATATATATATATATATATATATATGTATATATATATACATATATAGATATGTATATATCTATTTAGATATTAATATATGTACACACATGCATACATCTACTTGTTTACATACATTTCCTGTACTGTTGAATGACTGTGCTGGATGATATGTTTTTGAAAACATCATGGAGATGTATATGTGACATGACTTAGTGACAAATCAATTTGGCTATGGTGTGCAGGGTCCTGGGTTTGAGCCTTTCAGAGGCTGCTTATTTTGTTGCTGGGCAGAACAAGGGCTGTTGGATACCAAGTGATTAAGGCACTTTTAAGCAGCTGTAAGAGGGTTTGCATGAGTTTGCACAGATGTAAGCACTGCTGACTTCCGGTTACAATTTCTTATACACAGTTAGCTGCTAAATTGCTTAACCTGTGTAGGCATTGTTTACCCCCATGCAAACAGGCTTAAACCCGCTTACTGCTGCTTAAAAGTGCTTACTCCTGCTTATCCTCATGCTAATTTCTTTAAAAGAAAAGAAAAAGGGTTGTTAGGCAAGTGGTGAAAAAGGGGCACAAAGAGGGAAAGACAGCAGGGAAAATAGCTAGAGATGAGCAGGAAGGGTGTAGGGAAGGTCCATAGCTGCCCATTTCTTCTACAGCAACAGCTGTGCATATACACTGAATTTGGAGGTAGATTTGGACATTTAAACCCCTGAGAGATGGGTGAGGACAACAATAATATGCTGTGATGCCAATTAGACCAGATTACCTGTGTCCAGTGGACATGTGTGCGTAATGGGCAGCTATGTATGGGGCGAGATTTTTTGGGTGGAACAGATTGCCCTTTTTTTGCAGGTGAGATTGGGATGTTGGGGAGGGATGTTAGGCATATTCGGGGAGGTAGGTTGGGTAGGTTAACAGACAAGACAAACAAGGTGCATACAGGGGCGGTATATAAGAGATGTGGGGGATAAACACCTTGATGGGGAGGGGTGCTGGGAAATCTGAAGCCCATGAGCCTCCTTGTGGAAATAGTGGGACTGAGATCCCCACCCATTGGCAATCACCACTGCACCTTCACAGCCCCAAAGGTGGCTGTGCTGGGGGCTGAGTCACAGAGCCAGGCCAACCCTTTAGTCATGACATGCGGCCCTCGAGCTGGCATAGCAGATCTCCGACCTCCCTGTGGAGCTTGCTACGCACCACGACCCAGACCTGGCAAGGGGTGACAGGTTTCTGTCTGCGCCAGCTCCTGGGGGAGGTGAGCCCCACCCCCCGAGGTGGTTCCACCCAAAGGTGGAGCAGGACCAACAGACATGGAGGTCCTGGGTTGGGCCCTAGATGTGCTGGTGCCCGGTACCTTGGCCAGCTGAGGTGAGACTAGTAGGTCCACTGGGACCCGCATTCCCATACATGCTATGGTGTTTATGGTGTATCAACATGTGTGAGTTAGTAATAGTCAACATATTCCAAGGTTAAGTATAACAGCATGCATAGATATTCCCATTAACCCAGACACCAGATATGGAAGAGTTGCATAGCAAATAGAACGCATGCATATATGGGACCACAGTGGTAATAACAACAGCATGCAGGTACATTGATGGCACCATGCCACCAATGTTGGAATATTTCAACATAGCACATGCATGGAAACAGCATTAGATAATTATGAACCAAGAGAATATATGTCCCAACAGAACAGTGAAGTCATTACATACCGTTTGAGGTAGGTATTTAGTTTATTGCTAGAGATATGGTGGGAGGAGAGAAAGATGTCAATAAGCAGCTAGTATATTCCTGTAGTTCACATTACGTTCCTAGTCAGTGCTGTTATCTGTACCTTACAAGTATTACTACACTACCCTATTGCCTTAGTTTGGACAGTGATATGGCTGTTGTCATCTTTATACATGAACTGGTTTCTCCTGCAGTATGCACCTCTTACTTCATATACCTGTGGAAGAAATGTTTGTTAACACTAACTGTTTCTACACATACTCCCAGATTCCAGGTTGCTGTTGTGCACATATCTGTCCATCTCTTTCTGCACAGATTCTGGCCATGTCTTGACCACATGCAGTTGAACTGGGACATATCTACACTATTGCCCTCTTCAACCTTTAGTGACTTACCATACTCTTATACAGGCTTTTCTACATGATTATATTATGTAGCACAGTGTGGGTGACTGTGATCAGTGATTCCTTATTATTCAGAGCAACTGCAACAATCACAGTTCCATACAATACCAGAGTAAACAGTGCCAGTACAATGTATCAAGCATTTTAATTTTCGGCACAGTGTTTGTATCCGACATACCTGTGGGAGCAATGTTTGTTAGCACTATCTAAATGTTGCCACACAAAGTACCAGATTACACATTAGTATTATGGACATACATCTCACTCTGTTACTGTACACACTCTGGTCACAGCTTGACAACATGAGGGTGTAGATAGGATATACTTGGCTTATTTCTCTCATAACAGTTCCGGGAGTTGCTAGAGTGACAGGTTTGTCCTCATAGATGTGTGACAATCAGTTGTATTCCCTGTTTGCTGCCTAAACATCTGGGATCATCCCACAGACTTCCCAGGGGGACAGGCAGTAGATATGGGCCCATATACTAGAAATTCTGGTCTTATCTGTACAGTTGTGGGGTATGATTCTGTATGCAGCCTACTTCCACTTCCAGGATTCAGACCATAGCTGTGTCTGCTTCAACTAAAACACTACCCATCAAAGTTGTGTGTACTATATATATATTGCTGTATATCTCCTATCTGCTTTCTGTCTTATAAGTCTTCTGTGGTTTTGCATTCTGACCTTGTATTACAGCACTCTTATACAGGATTACATAGACAGTTACATTTTGTAGGACAGTGTGGGTGACAGTGATGAGTAATACCTTATTATTCAGAGCAACTGTATCAGTCACAATGCCATACAATACCGGAGTAAACAGTACCAGTACAGGATATAATTATTGTATTACTGGGCACAGTGTTGGTATCTGACAGACCTGTGAGAGAAATCTTTGTTTGCACTACCTGAATGTTGCCACACACAGTACCAGATTCTACATTACTATTATGCACATACATCTCACTCTGTTACTGTACACACTCTGGCCACAGCTTGACAACATGGGGAGGTGTAAATGCGACATATGTGGCTTCTTACTCTCATAAGGTTTTGGGGAGTTGCTAGTGTGCCTGCTTTGTTCTCATAGATGTTTGTCAATCAGTTGTATTTCCTGTTTGCTTTCTATACATATGGGATCACCCCCACTGATTTCTCAGGGGGGCAGGTTGACAGGCAACAGATATGGACCACTTTACTGGACATTCTGGACATATCTGTACAGTTGTGGGGTATGATTCTGTATGCAGACTACTACCACTGCCAGGATTAGAACCATGGCTGTGTGTGCTAAAAATACAACAGTTCACGTCTCAGTTGCATGTGCTATTCAGATTTTGTTGTCTGCGTTTTCACTGTTTTCTGTCTATGTGTCTCTCAGTTGTACTAAATGGCCACTGGGGATTACACCAGTCATATACAGGCATTCCTACACATTCTATTTATGGTGCACAGTGTGGGTAACATTGCTTAATACAACAGTACTATTACATGTTGCAAATCTGCATTACCATATGATACCAGAGTATGCACATGCCAACAAATTAAAAAACAATACCAATGAAAGAAATCCACAAAACGGTACTCCACCACAGCCAGAACGCTTAACTTCAAGAATGCAATTTTATTAGTAAAAATGAAAGCGTTTTCGCCTCCAGAAATCTGGAAGCTTCATCAGCAAACAAAAAGCAAAAAAGCTCACAAGTTTAAAACGTTGAGGGGGTGTGGCGCCAATTGGCATCACCTCCATAACCACAACTAAATTATTTAATTAAATGTGGTTTTGCTTTTTGTTTGCTGATGAAGCTTCCGGATTTCTGGAGGCGATTCTTGAAGTTAAGCATTCTGGCTGTGGTGGAGTACCGTTTTGTAGAGTATGCACATGCAGTCTAGCAGTTAAACCTTTATTGTCAGGCTATTATGCTTTTATTTGCATACAAACTATATGTGACTCTTCCTGCCATATTCTCCAGTGTATGCAGTACTTGCCTTAAACAATACAGGTTTTATACTGGCAATTAATTTACTAACACTTTTAGATTATTTCCTATGGCAGTACATGCAAGAGTATTACTGACCTGCCTCACATCACAACCTCTCCAGGTGACATCCATGGGCCTCCTGGTTTGCGGCCCACTCACTTGCAGCTGTGGAGGACATAAGAGGGATATTTAGCCATACCTATCCATATTCATGAGCTGGCAATTATTACACACATAGTGGAGTGATACTTACACACAGCTGGGACAGCCTCTGCCATTCTAGCCTATTGGATCGACTGCTCCAAGAGGCCGCCCTTATGCTGCTTCATGTCGGCATAGTGATGCCTGACCTGTTCACCAGTTCGTGGTATGCCAGTGGCACTGGTGAGGTCACAGGCAAGATGGTCCCAGGCTTCTGCCTTATATTGAGAACCCTGGAAATGGCCCTGCAGCAGTCTCTGCTCATGGTCTTTGACAAGGAGTCCTGCCATGACTCTGGACTCCTAGCTGCACCAGTGCTGCACCTGGAAGCACACACCTTCTCCCCTTTCTGCCATGGTGCCTGCAAGAGGAAGCTACAACCAATTATGAGATGTATTACCGCCTGTTGGGTTTAAGTAGGGCTGATTTCCTGCACTTTGCCGTGATTGGCCAGTTTTGAAAAGGCTACGCTATGGGCAAACCTGCTTACCAAAGGTTGGTATTGTTTAAATGGGTATACCACTGGGGTTACCTATGAAAACATCAAGCATGTGAAATATCCAACACCATATGGTTGAGCCCATATAGTTGAGATTTCACATGCACGATCACTGTAAAGTAAGAAAAAAAAACAATAAACACAAAGATGTTATTGCAGGGGGGAAAGCCCCCCTGCACCCCTACACCCCCTTACTTAAATATACCAACTCCGAGATCGTGCTACACCAACAATACAGCGCAAAATGGGAATTAGTCCTATTCCCTGCTGTAGCGCGATCTCGGAGTTGGCATATTTAAGTAGGGGGTGTGGGGGCCCGAGCCCCTCACATGCAGGGTGCAGGGGGGCTTGCCTCCATGCAATAATGTCTTTTGTGTTTGTTGTTTTTTTTTTTCTTACTTTACCGTGATCGAGCATGCGAAATCTCAACCATATGGTCTCGACCTTATGGTGTTCGATATTTCACATGCTCAACCACCATTGGGCACATTGAGTTAGCTGGCCTACACATTGTTTACACCTCCTAAGCTGGCCTGTGCAATGCTTGGCATTGCTTACAATAAACTTTGCATTATATTTTCTTTTTGGCATTGATTTATCATTCATTACATCTTTATATATATATATATATATATATATATATATATATATATATATATATATATATATATATATATATATATATATATATATATATATATTTATATATATATATATATATATATATATATATATATATATATGTCTGTTATCCATGATTCATATGTACATACACTGTATGGGGTCATTGTGTTTTATTGGGGACTTCAACACTCTATTACAATTACACCTCACATCTAGGCTTACTGCTGTACTCCAGTTCACATATTTATGTTATGTAGTGGGTTATAGAACATATGACTGTATGCTGATTCCTTTCACAGGTTCAGTTTGACTTTACTATATTGAGGATTTGTTTGGTGATTCCTCATTCTTCTGTACTGCTGTGATGGCCTGGTGATGAACTACTGTGACTATAGTATATAGGGTCCTGGGTTCAAGACCTGCAAGGCTGTTTATTTTGTTGCTGGGCAGAACAAGGGCCATTGGATACAGGGTGATTGAGGCACTTTTGAGCAGTTGTAAGCAGGTTTGCATGGGTTTGCGTGAGGGTAAGCACTGCTAACCTCTGGTTAATGATGCTTACAGAGAGTTAGCTTCAATATTGCTTAACCTGTGTGCACATTGCTTACCCCCACACAAACAGGCTTAAACTCGCTTACTGGTGCTTAAATATGCTTACTACTCCTTACTGGTGCTTACACTTGCTTGCTAGTTTTTACTCCCGCTGACAACTGCACTGATTTAGACAGTAATATCTAATGGCTCTTGGGAAGGAGGGGGATTTGGAAGCTGTATGGGGTTATCATTCATTACACATTTTATCTTCCATTTGTATCCATGATTCCTGTGTACATATACTGTATGGGGCACATGTGATTATCTGTGGACTTTGCAAAATTATGACACTAACACCTCACACTGCATTTAATTCAGTACTCTAGTTCACAGATATATGTTATTTAGTAGGTTATGCAACTAAAATATTGGTCATAACATGATTTGATATGGAAAATGGAATGTGCTGCAGTGGAACTCGAACTGGGAATGCCTGCTTGTAAGGTGAATGCTCTGCCCACTACACTATTGCTATATTATGTCATTTGCATATATCTTCCTTGTTATCCTCTTCAGCCATTTAAACTGCATTAACCATAGCTAAGCGATGGGAAAAACCCGCACACATACAGTTTGCTTTAATCGGATTAATAAAAAAAATAAATAAATAAAAAAGTTTTTTTATTTGGTTTGTATTTACTATTGCTGTTGTACATGTGGGGGGATGTTGCTGGGGATATGTGGACACCTATGAGCAGTCTCACTCATTCCTTTGGCCTTTCTGCTGTTCTTCATTGTGGGGGTGTGTATATTCTGAAAGCTCTGTTCTCAGACATGCCCCCTGCACTTTTACATGCTCAGTTTAAGATTAGGAGCTCAGGCAGCGTGCCTTCATTAATATGCATGGCGTGCTGCCACCCTGCCCCTAAATGTCCGCTTCTGTGCAGGACTAAGCTAGTCCTGCACAGAAGATTAGTAAATCTGGGGGTATATGGTATACTACTGGACTATCTAATTATTGTATTTTGCTTATATTTCTGTGGAGCTTTTTTCCACTGAAAATGGACTTCTGACCCAGTCGGACTTTCCCCAGTAAATAAATAAATAAAATGAACTGATTTTAGATATATATACTGTGTGTATATTCTTTCAGATGTTACCTGCACTATTAATTTGTCCTAAAAAGCACTACCTGTCACCATGGAGCCCCAGCATGCTTTAGCTTCATCCTTAGTCAGCCTATTAGTTCTTGATTTTGAGGCAGTTTAGTCATTGCCTCATGTTTATTGAAATCCCATTTCTTCTAACACGTATTGGTTCCACCTGCAAAAAATACACATTTATCTGAACTAGAGACTAGATTCCCTGCCCTCCCATGGTCAAAAAGCATCATCACAACAATACTACATTACCACAGCTCCACAACATCACTCCTGCATAGGCTGATGTAGTTAAAAATCCTTAGATAAGCCTTCTAGACCTCTTACACATCTAAGCTCACCACAGCCATGTAACAAAATACTAAAATCTCAGCTGCACGCAAACATACTGTTACTATAAATCATACTGCAAACATGCACCATTAAGGTCCCATAATCCTGCTGAACATCCCAGATATTGATGACTTCATTGTAAGACATACAAAGTCAAAATCTTCCCCAGGATGGCAAAAGATGGGGTTCAGTTAGTTGCCTCTCTGGTGTTAAGATTAGGGATGTAACTGGGGCCCTTAAGTCCCTGCAGCATCTATGATATAACTCTGATCTTGTATTTGCATAAGTGAGGGTAAATGATCTTAAACATTTCACCTAATGGGGGAAGCAGAGATACATTGCTGAGTTCTCCACACGTCTTTGAAGAAGGTGTTAAGGAGAATTCAGCTTTTGCCAAGAATGATGCTTAAATTCAAGGATAAAAAATTTTGTTTTAGCAATTGCCTGGTAAACTGGTGTAATTCTAGGTGGATCCAATAGGTGCATGCATGGGATAAAATGGTCAACACACCCCACTTCCATCTGGCTCCATTGCACAGAAGGATGAAGTTCTCACTGCAGCCCAGATGACCCATGTTTGAGTGGTGGCATGAGTGCTGGAGGAACTGGTTGGAGAGGATGGAAGTGAGTGGTCAATGTGGCTCACTCCTCCTGTGACAGAATGGGAGGCTGCATAAATTCTCTGCAGTAGCATCATTAAGAGCCTCATGACCTTCACACTGTAAGCAACATACCACTTTGATCAGTAAGTTGCATATATGTGGAAGCATGTATGTACCTCCTTCGGCAGTAATTACAGAGCTTGCATGGCTGGCATGGAGTAGTACGCAGTATGGGCACACTACATGGCAGGAGTGTTACACTATACCATAGTATTCAATTTACTCACTGGTTCAAGACATGGGTCTGACTGATACCATGGGAGGCTAAGGTGAGCCCACTAAACCCAATGAATGAGGAGAGGAGTTGGTACCAATTAATGGGCAGTTGCAGGGAGAAGGAGAAAAACAACTGACCCCCACTGTTTTGACATGGATGGCCTGCAATTCCCATTTTTGAGTACTGGCTAAGATGTTGACTACACCTTTAGTTTTTTTAGTCTGAGTTCACCTGAGGGACATTCTCACATAGCAAATTGCAATCTGGATAATATCAAGTTAACACATCTTAAATAATAACATTTCTAAACTTGAACTTCAGACCATCCTTACCTTAGAAGAGATCAGCTTTTGTGTAGGTACAAAAACATGGTTCCAGTGTAATGATTCCACTCTCTATTCCAGGAAAATATCTGTCATGTAATTAGATCCACTGGCATCTGCAAGGTTGTATCTATATTTATTCATAAAACCATTATCTTGCGAGAGGATTTGCATGACACATATAAGGAAATATCTGAAGTCCTAGCAATATTCAATAAAATGTTCACATAATAGCAAACTATAAAACAATGTCTATTACCCACTCAGATCATGCAGAATACCTTAACAAGTTAGAAAAGTTAGCCATTGACTTAAATACCTTATTAATGGGTGATTTCTCAATATGTAAATTGGCAAACACATGCACCAACAACTAATATACCCATCAATATACCCATCAATTTCTGACTTTGTAAATGAAAATATAATGAACAAAATTTCCCCATGCCCACTAGAGGTGATAATCATCTTGATTTTGTCCTCCAGAACAATTCTCCCAATTGAACCAACCTGTTTGTCACCCTCTATCTTATTAAATCTGACCATCTTGCTATGACCTTCTTACTAAAAAAACTGTTTTGTGGCACCTAATAACTCCATTACATTCAGTGATTACTTCAAAACCAATCACTTACTATTTAGGGATCTTATTTATAATTATAAATGGTATTATTGTTCTCCAGCAACATCCGTACTAGGGGCTGCTGCCAACTCCTCTAAATTTTAGCCTCTTTTGGGATAGCTGCATTCAGGCAACCGTACCTATGTGATGCAAAAATAATGGCAGGCTTAAAAATAAACCCATATGGTAGGACTATCAAATCAACAAACTGTACAAGAAAAAGAAAAAGCTCATGGTTAATTCTAAAACATTTCCACTTCACCTTTATAAAAGGGATTTAAAATTGGTAAAGCCTTCATGCTTACCCTCAGGAAATTCAGGACCAGCTATGAACTGAGGCTGCAAGATGCTTAGAACAATTGTTGTATTGCCCTTGCATAAAGGTGATTCATCTACTGATCCTGAGAATTACAGGCCTATTATTCTCTCAAGAATAGTTTGCAAGGGTATGAAGCATATTATAGCTTAACTAATAAACAAAAATATAGGTGACTGTGTATCCCTGGATACACATCAGTTCAGTCTTGTAAAATGCAGATTTTTTTTATTTTATTTATTTATTTAACATTTGTTGACTGGGAATGTCCAACTAGGTTCCACAGAGCCTGTTTTCAGCAGAGTCCCGGGGAGAAAATGCTCCAGATGCATGTCTTGTAAAATGCAGATCATGCCTGCTCAACCTTGTTAAGTTCTTTGAACTGGTTACTGAAGCCATGAATGAGGGAAATATAGTCCTCATTTCTTTCCTAGCCATTGCCAAGGCCTTCAAACCTATCCCCCATGCTGGGATTATTGACAAACTTTCCAGTGTGTCATCATTAACTCATACATAGCTTGCTGGATACAAACAGAGTATCTGACAGAACTCATTCGGTTAGGGTCAGGGGCTTCACCGGTGGTGTTCCACAGATCTGTGCTCTGGATCCCCTCCTCTTTAATATATACATTTCTGGCTTGAAAGCTGGTAGAAATGAATTTTGCCTAACCATATTTACTGATGAATGCAAACCAAGAGAAGTTATCAACTCCCATTTCGATATGCAAATTCCCCAGCAAGGGCTAGAACACACAACTGTATGATGTGCTAATCTTGGAATTACCCTCAACAGCCTCAAATGCAGCATAGCTTTTTTCACAAAGGCTATCATCACCATCACTTACCATGTAGATAATATTCCATTTAAATCGAACAAGAGACATCAGGAGCTTTTGACAAACATGTCTCCTTGGTGGCTAGAAAATCTTTTTACTTTGTACAACTTCTTTGTCTCATCTCTTCAAGCTCTAAAGAAATTATATTCCCACTCTATTCATTTTTCATTATATTCATCATTGAATAACTGACATGTACCTCACAAAGCACATAAACCTCAGATCTAAGTACCCTTAGCTACTCTGAAAGATTAGAAGCCCTGATCCTTTACTGAGTGTTGTACAGACACCTGAGTGGTAAGCTTTGATTAGCTTTCCACGCTATAAACCCCTTTACTTAAGTTGAAATATTCATAAAACAAGCACCTGCACTACAGACCTAAGCATGCACTACTACATCAACAACTCCAGATAGTGTGATAGATACCTAACCCCAGGAATTCTTCATTTCTAGAACAGGATGCCCTTACTTATCAAGCAAAGTACTTCTCTAACAACATTGAAAACCACTGTGGATGATAGGATAGGTGATCTCACTGATAGAAAATTTTCACTCAGGATATGTGAGGAAAAATCTGGTTTACTAGCAAAATCTCGCACCTTCAATGTGCAAATGTTCATGTTTCCGACCAGAAATGTCAGAAATCAAATCTACGACCATGAACATGACCAAATGAGGTATTTCAGGAAAGTTGATATCTTCTCAGAAATGTCTGCTTTACCAAAACTACCACACTTCCAGTCATAAGCAGTGAACGTTTTGCAGGGGACAAGCCCCCCTGCACCCCCCATGCCCCTGCTACTTATATATACAAACTCTGAGATCGCACTACAGTGAAGGAAAGGGTACATTTCCGGATCCCCACTATAGTCCGATCTGCATTCAAAATGCTGAATCCACAACAGCGAATGCTAGTGTGCATTTGCTTTTGTGACTTCAACATTTTATTTTCAGTAATTTAAAATGCTGAAGTAGGGACTTTAATGTTTCCAATTCGGACATAGTCAGATCGCCCTTTTGATAGTAAACTGAAAAACTACTTAATGGGGGGAGTTTTAAGTGACCCACTAGTACTGAGTGATGTGTTTAAGCTTTTCAATGGTCTGCTTGGCCATCACCTTAGTAAGAATCTGTGAAGCTTTAAACCAATAATATATTATGGTTCTGATGTAAAGACTGTGAATATATGTGAATATATTGTCTATTATCACTGTAAGGATTTTTTTACTGATAACATTGTTGCTTCCACCTTTTCAATAACATGAACTGTTTACAAGATATTTTCATTTGTTTGTCTTATGCTTTTTAAATTTGGTTTTCCAAACATATTCTAAAATATAAGCATATGTGATATCTGACAGCACAGAAGAATTTGTAACTGTGCACCATGTTTATGAAGATGATGGCTATCATTTACATACAAACATGCAAAAACATGCATGCACAAATGCAAACACATGCATGCACACACACAACTGTCAGGCTCACATATGTTCTGTACATGAATGTGTTTTTGGAGCTACAAATAATAAAGCATTATCTTCAAACACATACCTTGTAGATAATACAGGTACTTCATAAGTATGAATGTGCACTTGAATGACAGAAAATATTTTATTTATCAGTGTTTACTGGTCAGCAGGTCTAACTGGGTGTGATCAAATTTTAGCTGGGAGTGAGAGAAAAGATGCACAACAAATCAATTAACAAAAAAAAAAAATCAGGCATAAAAGAATATAAAAATTAACTTTCACAAACACATCAAATAATGCAAGGAGCATAAAAGCTAGGCTTATCAGGTATCCTAACATTCACATTTGAATAAATACAATTGCAGGATTAGAACCAGGCAGTATAAAATATATGGTATGCAAAAACTATGATATAAATGAGTTGTGGCACCAAAGACAAACAAAAATGGTAAGGAAGAGAGAGAGAGAGAGAGGGAAAGAAAAGAGGGAGAGATGTTAAAGGCATGAAAAGGTATGGGGAGAAGTTTAAGTGGCTGAATTTAGATGTGCTGATCATTAACTGAAACCTGTTAAACTTTATATGTTCATCTGAATAAACAGTGCCTGAAACATGCAGAAAACAAAATTGGAAGACATCCGTCACCCTCTACTTAAATGCTAACTATGAAGTCAGTACACCTCAGAAGTAGAGGAATAACCTTCCCAAATGCAAAAGCTAAGTTTTGCTGACCTAAAGTTATTGTTGATTTACAAAATACAGTAAAAATACTGTTTAATAATTGCTGACTTGATAACATAGTGTTTACCATTTTGGGGAAATTTCTTATGGTCATTGTAGGAGTTTCATGTGTGTCATTTATATTCTGTGGGACTTTTCAAAAGTGCATTTATCTATTGAGTTGTTTAGTGTTTAATCTTTTGATTGAATAAGCTGGGCCAGTGTTCATAAATTACCATTCAACATTCACAAACTAACAGTGGATTTTCTAACATCTCCATCATGACTTCAGCAATATTTCAAGACTGACAATTAAATTGTTTTTATAGTAGCGATGTAGTTTCTTCATATCCACATTTACCCATCCTTTGAAAATCACTAGGCAAAAGTACTAAGTTATTTGACAGCAATTTGTTGACACCAGATCAACTTATGACCAGAACAGAAAAAAAAATCAATCTGGGAGTGGCTGACTGAACACAAATTTCTTAAGGAGTATTTGATAGCTTCTTCTAAGGTTGAATAACCGCAGAGCTGGGAAAGAAAAATAAATATATATATATATATATATATATATATATATATATATATATATATATATATATAGATCAGCGTCTATTTACTGAAAATCCATTTCGCCGAAAATGTCTGACATAGGGTCCAAATCACCAAAAATTAATTTTGCCGAAAATACTGCTGACAATGTATCTGCCCTTTTCCCCACTGTAGTGCGATCTCAGAGTGAGAATATTAAAGTAGGGGGTGTGGGGGGCACATCCTCCCTCAGTGGGGGGCATAGCCCCCCCACCCAGTACAGTTTAATATTGTCTAGTATTGTTTTATATTGAGCAGTCCCTATTAAAAGGGTGAGTAAGTAGTTTATAACCTGAGTAAATGGGGGCCTATACCCCCCACACCCCCTATTTTAATATTCTCACTCCAAGATCATGCTACAGTGATGGAAAAGGGTAGATACACTGTCAGTACTATTTTCGGCAAAATGTTTTTTCGGCGATTTGGACCCTATGTCAGAAATTTTCAGTGAAATGGGTTTTCAGCTAAATGTCATAGACCCATATATATATATATATATATATATATATATATATATATATATATATATATATATATATATATATATATATATATTCTTTTTTTTTTTTTTGTCTGTGAGTTGCTTAAACTGAGAGGTGCTTTCTGTTTTACCTGCTCCATTTTGTTTTCTGTTTTTGTTTTAAGAGATTTGCTAAACCTAGTGTTTTTGTTCTGTGTGGAAGATAGACACTTACATTACCTAGGCTGCACATTTTTCCCCATTAGTTAATTTGCTTCTTGGGCAATACTTAAATACATAAAGAATTTCTGTGTCTTTGTTTTTTTCTGATACAATTCAATGCCTGCAAAATCTAAAAGCACTGTCGGTGAGTCCTGCTAGGCATGGAAAGTAAATCTATATTTTTTGTCCATTAGTTGCTTAAATTGATAGAGCTGCTTTCTGTTTTACCTGCTTCATTTTGTTTTCTGTTTCAAGAAATCTGCTTGGCCTGGTGATTTTGTTCTATGTGGCAGATAGACTCTTAAATTACAGAGGCTGCACTTTTTTACATTTTTTTTCATTAGTTAATTTGCTTCTTGGGTGATAATTAAATGCACAGATAATTTCTGTGTTTCTGTCTTTTCTGATAAGACTCAAAGCCTGAAAAAACACAAGCACTGTTGATGACTCCCTGCTAGTTATTTTCCCCACTCAATCTCCCATTCTTTGATCTGCTTTTTGAATTTGGTGATTTTAAGCTGCCCACCCTTACTATAGATAGAGCTTTATAAATTCCTCCTTTTCTACACTGCTGTTTATACCTTGAATTATTTATTTGCCTTTCATTGTGCTTATTTTGGAAAAAATGCATTTTGCCTCTCATTGTCTGGTCTCCTGATTTACTCGCTCTGACTTTACTATCCAGCTAGCTGTTGGATAAAGTAGTATATTTTTGCACACTAGCAAGCTTGTCTCTATTTTTACATCAAGAGGACAGTGGATTTTCTACTTAGTGGCAGTGGGTGGTAGCCTGACCTGTATATGTTGGGGAAACACACTAGTGAGTCCTGCATGTAGTTGCTTTATTGGCTGGAAAGCTCATTAATCAGCTTACCTAGTTTAGACAACGGAGTACCACTTGGCTCACTTCTTCAAAGTGAAGCACATTTATCAAATCTTACTTTTATAAGCTGTTTAAAGTACACTGCTGTTATCTTAGATTACTTATTGCCTTTCCTTAAGTTTGTGTGTTTGTGATACCTTAGATTACGTATTACCTTTCCTTACATGTTTGTGTGTTTGTGGTAGCATTTTGCTCCAGACACTCTTTTACTGTGCTTTTACATTTAGAGGACTGGGATTATTTATCTAGTGGCAGTAGGCATTTACCTGGTCTATCTGAGATGGGAAGCACACAAAAGAGCTCTAAGTGTAGTCATTTTATTAGCCAGAGGGCTCACTGTTCAGTTTTCTTTATAGTGCTGGTATAAATTCAGCACATTTCTATGGAACTGCTTGCTGTGTCCTGTACAGTTGCAGACATTATTTTCATCATACTGTGAAAGTTTATTGTGCTAGTCATTGTTTTATTGTTTTTTTCTTCTTTTTTTGCACTTTAAAGTTTAAAATTCCATTTTTAAACTGCTGTAAGGGCTGCTGTCCTGCACTGAAATACATTGTATCTAATGTTTCTTAGTATTAGGACGCTGTTTGAGGTTCCTTAGCACTTTGGTTCCTCACTAGTCATCTTAAAGAGTGTCAAAGAAGTCTGCACTCTTATGGCATTAGAGGGCTGATGTCACATATCTGAGCTGGAAATATCTGGTAGAAAGCTCATTGTGTGCTTACCTAACTGGCCTTAGGGCATAGTTAGTATAAAACTTGCTTTTTTCTAATTGTATGTAAGCCTTGTGTTTATGAGAAAATGCCCTTCATGCAGCAGTGATTACTGATGCTTTGTATAGACTCAATTACTAAAAGTTGAAATTTCCCTATAAAATCCACCTCAGAACATCACCTCAGTCCATCATTACTGATGGGATAATTAGTTTGCATGGAAAACAGCAATTATGCATTTAGTTAGAATTATTTCAGTATACTTTACCTTATTAAAGGACCCCAGACTATTGCTACTCAGAGAGCATCTGGTTTGGCACTTGGCAGCATCACTGGTGAGATTAGCTACAGATTACACCAAGTAAGCACCCTTCCCTCATCTGGCTACAAACACCCTCCAGTCTTATCCTTTCAAGTGCATATTAGGACCTGCAATCATGGATGAGTACTCTCCTGCTATCTCTGCATCCAGCTTGGTGGACATGGGCATCCTGAGGCAATGTAACTATTGCCTTATGTATGCTGACAACCATTTAATTCTTGAACAAACAAATACAGTATGTGGCAGATATCATTACAACTTGACACTGGAGGCTAGACTCTCACATGCAGACACAAAAAGCAACAAACAACTGCAAAGGACCACACACATAAACCCACATATACGGACATTCTCACATGTAACATACCCAAACCTCAAAGGCCTTTTAGGCACAATCCTCAGAAACTCTGCATGTACACAAACAAGACAATTCCCATCCCAACACATAAAATTACATCTCATTATGCCTCAACTATCAAGCCCATAAGGCAAAACACTCCACAACCCAATATTCTGGTCATAGGAGACTGCATTGTGAGACACACTGACATCCCTTTTATGAGCTGGATAAGAGGAAGGTTACAGTTAGTTGCTTGTCAGGGGCCAGGACTCCCCAGATCATGCAAGAACTCAGGTCACTTACCCTTAAGTATCAGTATGACACAATCATAGACCACGTGAGTGTGAATGACCTGAGACATACCTCCTTGGGCTATATGAAGAGAGACATGATTGAGCTCTCAGAATGTGTCATAGGCAGATATGAGCCTAGCATCGAGCAGCATTCTACTGTCTCCAAGGATGATGCCATAATAGCAACAGAAAATGAGTGAATTTAACAATTGACTTAGTTGCTGGTGTCATTCCAAAGGGGTCCAATACTTTTCAGGCTGGGAGGACATGGTTGACAGGCCACACTGCTTTGCCACAGATGGTCTTAACCTGTCACCTCTAGACTTCTGGATATTGGCCAAAACATTATCCAGCCCTATAGTGTCTTTTTTTAGGAATTGCCAAACAGACAAACCTTCCAACATAACAAAAGCTACTCAGGTGAAACTAAAGGTGTTGCTGCTCAAGGCTAGGAGTCTAAACAAGAAACTGCAGGCTCTGGAAGCTCTCCTCACCCTAGAGAATGCTGGCATCTGTGCAGTTACTGAAATACAGTTCAAAGCTCTGTCAGTGTATGGCTATTATGCCTTTCATTCATTCTAACCATCCAATGAACATGAAAGAGCAAAAAAGGATAAGCACACCTCAAGGCTGGTAAAACAATATGATATGCTTGAGCTACTCCATGTTCAAATAACCATGAGAAAAATCCATTAACATATTCTTGTTAGCTACGTGAACCAGCAAACCCATATATCATACCTGAAGTTACTAAAATCACTCACCATCCAGCCCGATACTATACTCATGGGTAATTTTAATTACCCCTCCATTAATTGAGAGGAAATCATGACCATTATCATGAAAGACCGAAGATTTCTTGACTTTGTAAATTCAAATGCCCTGAGCAGATAGTCTGCACTCCCACTAGGGGAACAAATATCCGACATCTGGTACTCACAAATGCGGGAGACTTCTGCACCCCCTAGTGTGATGTCCTCACTAATAAGATCAAGTAGCAAAATAAAAGTACTCCTCCCACCTAACCAAAGAAACTTTAATAACTTCTTTAAGGTAAATTATCCCCTATTAAGGGATGACATAGCTAGTTTCCAAGCTCCCCCAAATATAGAAAACACAAACCTTTGCAGAAGTGTGTACAAAAGCCCTGTATAACTGTATAAACAAATGCATAGTAACAGCTGTAGCAAACTAAAATAAACCCAGGTCAAACCACAAAAACAAGCCACCCTGATGGATCCCTGGTATTTATAGGTTTTACAACAACAACAAAAAGAAATACAATCCTGTTGAGAAATAACAGGAATGTGCACAACAGAGCAAAAAGTCTCTCATTTAGTCTAAACAAGTGAATTAGGGAACTAGTCAAGTGTCTGAAAGCAAACTTGGTTAAAATAGCCTCCAAAGCTAAGGATAACCATAAAGCATTTTTCAGTTAAAACCACAGTTTTAAGGGCAACACCCAATAATGTACAGCATTAGTTATAGATGGAATCATCTATTCTCAGCCCGAAGATATAGTAAATATGTTGGCCGACAAATTCAACTCAAATTTCCCATCCCCATCATCCCCAGTTGTCCCCCAAGAAATACTATCTACCACTCCACTGCAAATTATCACAAAAAAACAGGCCACTGCACTCTGTAAACTAAAAGCATGGCTTCAGTGGGTCCTGACAATATACCAGGTTGCCTCATAAGCACCTTAAACCAGGACATATCAGGCCCATTAGGATGTGTATTTAAATAACCACAACTTTCAAACTGGCTTTGTCCTGATAGAGTAGAGGACAGCAAGAGTTATATTTCTGCATAAAGGGGTTTCATCTATTGACCCAGAAAACTACAGACCCATACGCATGACTAGTCTTATATGTAAGGCCATGGAAAGTGTGACACCCATGCACTGGCCCAGCAATCAAGGATCTTCAATCTTCACCACTAACACCAGTGAGGGGCATCCATATAGGGAAAGGATAATAACTAGGAAAGGATAATAACTACACACGCAGTAAAGTATAATTTCCCTCAAGAGCACACAGAAATCACAGTCAATCTGGGGCTGGTTTCTCCCTTTCTCTCCTGGTCCCTAATAAGACTCCCCACTGGCACAGCTATAGGGTCCAGATCTCAGCCTAGTGGGTAAGCTAAAACATCCAGCACCCTCTCTGTCCAACCAGTTCTTTTTGTCCCTGCCCAAGTAGCTGACACACACCCACTTTGAGATAAGAGATGTATACAACCACACAGACACTCCTGGGGAAGGCTGGCACAGGTTCTCCAGCTGTGCCCCTTTCATCCAGACTATATGGTAGTACCACTTGCCCCCCATCCACTAATATTTATTAGCTACTAAAAGGACCTTATGAAAGGGCGTCCAATTATACTGTGCAATATTATTATCCAAATGGTAAGTGCAACTGAACAGTCAATGCTTATCGGAGTGGCTTGGTCAGTATCACTATATATGTGCAATGTACTCTAGAGCTTAAATTATCTCTACATGAAACAGCCACAGATGAAAGTTTAAAAATATTTAATAATAAATAATAAAAACAGAAGACAATACTTCTACTACACAGTGCTAGTCAAAAGTTCAGAGATCACAGGGAAATGCTTAAAATAATACAATAGAAAAGTTCTGACATCAATACAGAAAAAAAATAATCCAATCTTCCTATTTCCTAGCTATATCTAAGAGAAAGCACAGTTCTAAAATAAACTTACATATAGAGCAAGACAGTGCTGGTGATGTTGGATGTTCTCAAGACAAATGCTAAATGCCCTAATTTTTTCTGTCTTTAAATTGATAACACAGTATTTCATTTCAGATTACATCATTTCTTTCTGTTTCCCAGGCTAACAGAAACTCAGAGGTTAATAGCCCTTTTGATCTTGCAGCTGGTCAGGAAGCCAGAGCAATAAAAGAAATTATACATGTAAATTCTAGCTATTAACTCTGGCCTTGAAACAATAGGCAGAATGCCTCCCTCTAGACATCTCGGCTCCGGGTTTTAGATCAAAGAATTTCACAATGCTTGACTTATCAGCTTTCTTACAGCAGAGTGCACTGTTGCATTTTTTCAGTTCAACATCCAATGCAGTCTTTTCACATTTAAGAGAACAAGCCTGTGGCTTATATTAAAATTTACAAATGACAGAATTATCTGCAAATTCTATTTAGCTAGGCTGGCAGCATTCACCTATCTTCACAGAAAGCATAATTATGGACCTGATAAATAATGACATAGGAAACCTCCAAACAGTGGAATGGACCTAATTTGGCGTTGTCAAGGATAGGTCATGCCTACTGAATCTGGTGGAATTCTTTGAGAAAGTCACTAAGGCCATGAATGAGAGTAAAACAGTACATACCACCTACCTCAGCCTGGTCAAGGCATTTGATACAATTCCCCACTCTGCTATAAATTAACTTACAAAACTGGGCATAATTCCCTACATTACCAGATTGATAACCAGTTGACTCACAGATAGGACATATGTGGTTAAGATGGGTGAATCCAGACCCAGAAAGAGGCCAGTTACTAGTTGTGTGCCACAGGGCTCAGTGCTGGGACCACTCCTGTTAGGAATATACTTTTCTGAAGTCAAGGCTAGTGTGGAATCACTCAGTGAGGTAGATATTTTTCAGGATGGTCTAGATCGCACAAATGATTGATGCCAGAACAGTGGCCTAAAACTAAATGCAAAAAAATGCATTATCATATCCTTTGGGAAGTCAAATGCCCCTGCAAATTACAACATCAATAGCACAAGCCTTAGAGTACACTCAGATGTAAGAGATCTAGGTACAAAGATACATAGTAGCTTACATTTTGACTGCCATGTATCCACAGTGGTGAGGAAGTCCTTCTATGTGTCATACTTTATAAGTAAAGGTATGGCATTCAGATCAAAGGAAATTATAGTTCTGTTGTATTCCACCCTCATTAGACCAATAATTGAGTACAATGCACAACTTGGCATGTACTTCACCAGGCACTTGCAACAGCTAGTGCAGCCTCAGATGTTCCTCACAAATAGAGTGTAAAAAACATGCCCTATGAAAATAGACTAAAAGCCCTATCTCTTTAATCTGTCTCTTACCAACTATTAAGGGGTGACTACATTTGGTCTATTTCATGTGACTTATACCTAACCTACAAGGCAGTCATAAATGCAGCCCTAATGGAACTGCTACTCATCTGCAAGTCAAACAGCAGAAGGATCACCTGATCTAGGGATTAAAACCTAGTCAGTGACTCAAACAAAACGTGTTGGAGAGACAGAGATGTCTCGAAGATTGCCTCTTCTTTGAAATAGGCTTCCCATTCACACTAAGCAAAGCCCTTCCCTGGCCCTCTTCACAGTATGGCTCAATGGATGGGGAATTGCAAATTCACACCTGAGGTAGTGCCTGTGTCCGTTATGGACAGGGCCATCTGCAAGATACTCAATGCACAGGCACACATCCATATTATTGTCAGCAGTTGTGTCACACACCATGTGAATAGTGCCAGCAGCTGTGTCACATACCATGTGCCCCACTCCCCAGTCCCACCAAGGAAGATATAAACAGACTTGGCTTTGTCAGCCCTCTCCCATCCTGGACAGCTTTTTCTATAAATGGACCACTACTCAGTGGAGAGTGATAGTCTAGGCTCACTCCATGTACGCCAGGAAACAGCTGACTAAACTAGGCTGCTGAACTAAGTAAATACTTGAGATGGCATGGGGGTAACTGGTCATGTACAATGTAATGCATAGTGTCAAAATTAAATCTTGAAGGGAAGCTTTTTTTTTTTTGAAGAGAAGCATTTGGCTCACTGAAATATATTAGCAGCCTAATCATTAAATATATTAATGAAAAAAGGGGATAATGCAACTAGGAATGAAGGCGAGTGTGCCCACAATACTGCATCGATATTATCTTAATGGCTGTCAAGTTAAGACACAAAAGGTTTAGAACATTGCAACTCTTATTAGATACAAAATGAATAATTAAAAAGGTGACACTTTATATTCAACAAAGGAGTCATTCCAATATTCTAAACTGTTTTTTATTACTTTATTTTTTTATATTTAATGGCTATATTACATTAGTTGTGTCATTTATTCTGGAGTCCACTTAAAAGGTTTTAACATTAAAATTATATTTAACAATATATTTAGGATATATTCTGCAAAACAGAACATTTACATTTGGAATGGGTAATAGTAAGGGAACTTGGTGTACAAATTGTAATTTCCTTTGCTACATTCTTACTTAATCTCTTTATTTGGCAGTAAAAAGCAATTTAATGTCTGTATTAAATTTTATCAGAGTTTTGCATGCTGTATACATTCTTTGAGCAAAGACTGAGTTTTATTACTGATGTTGGGACCTTACTCTCTTCTTTTACTCATCATGGCATTCTGCTTATTTCAGTGTCAATCCAAGTCATAAAAATCTGTAACATCTTGGTATAGTTATCATTAATGTGACACATATTTGATTTGCAACTATAAATATTAACTGCGTGTTCATTTTCAGTTACACTTTGATAAGAACATACTGCACTGTGGGTTGATCTGCTGAGTCCTCATAGCTTAACCAGAAGAAATAAATCCTGCACATCATGCTTGATTTATACACACATATGCTTTTGTAACATCCTTTTCTGTGAACTTAATAAGGGACTGCAGATCTTTACATCACAATCACTTTAAGGTCCACCAGTTTAACTTTCATTCCCCAGTCAGGTTTGGCCTATCTGAGATATGTTTTTCTGGATTAACTTTCACTAGACATGACTACTGGCCCACTGCAGCTTCACAAGCCAGTGCCATCAGGTAGTCCTTTTACATGATGTCTGTTTGCATACCACTTACATTTGGTGATTTCTTCTAACCAATCTCACCACCTACTGATGCTAAAATTCTTAATGCAACTACATTTAATTCCCATATTGATGTATTTAAACCCACTTAACACTCTACTTGCTCAATTGATCAATCTGCACTGCATTTATAGATTGTCAACTAGATTAATTTCTTAACATCATGGTTTGTTGGTTTGGTTTAAAATACTGCATTTATAGACTGTGCTGATGATGTCATAAGAAGGCAGAAACATGCACGTCCATAGCTAGAGGGGGTTGGCTTTAATGGCCTGAAATTGTCCATAAATAGACTTAAAAATGAAAGTAAAAGAAAAATTCATCTACATTCAGAATTGCTATTTAGCTGAAACACCTGATATCCTTAAAGGTTGATTTGCATATATCCCATAAGGCCTATGATGCAAGAGGTTTAAGGTATCACATAGAAGTCTAGCTTTGATAGATTTTTCTTTTTGTGTTTTTTAACCAGTTGGTTATCTGTGTGACCTTTTTATTCTTTATTAAACTGATAACCACAGGAAAATCCAAAGAAGAAATAAGTAATGTATTAACAACTTCAGGAAACTTTATTAAATAAAGAAAACACAAAAAATAATGTGCATAAGCTTCCGTGTAAAAGTTATGCTTTTTTGAGTTCTTAAAAATATTCTGACCGCAATCAGATTTTAATGAATTAAAAAAAAATTTACACAACTAGCAATTTAAAGAAATATCAGTTAAAATAGCAGGACAAATAAAATGTTAATGCCTTAAACATCTAAGCTGTAAAACTAGATTCAAACTGGTGTAGTATTTAATCTTAGTGATAAATCTACATGTCATTATTTAATCAATTTATACTTTGTAAATTCAGTATTACTAACTAAAGTATCCTCATGTGTACTTAGAATTATGGAAAATAAATAATTGCTGTGATCCATCTGCCACAACATACTTGTACATTATTACTGCTTATTTTTTTATATCAGAGTATGTTCTTTAATCCATGTCATTAGTTTGAAATTAGTATTGCCAATATAAAATTCAAGACATATTGTGCATTTGGTGAAATAATCTACATGGGAACTGTTAACAGCCAGCATAAAACTTAAAACTAAAAAGTCTTCCAGAAACAGTGTACATAAAGCAAGTTGCAATTACATTGTTTTAGGTGAATAAGAAGTATAATCATAAGTAAAACATGTCTCTCTTTTTCTTTCTGTGGAAGTCAATGATGTAATACATTGTGGGCCAGATTTAGAAAACATAATGTACAAAGTTAATTTTTGTGATAAGAGGCCAGGCACTGGCTGTGTGTGTAATTAAAGAAAGACAAGCTACATGGCATAGCTAGTCCAAATAATTGGGTGTATATGCTAATGACCATATAACGAGGCACCATGTATGAAAATGAGGCAAAAAAGCTGGCAGAGTGATTCAAAAATGTTAAAATGTTGTACAATGCAGCTGCACTTGCAGTATGTTTGAACTCAGCCATGTGACCATGTTCAGGTGAGGTAAACTGCAGAAAAAAAGTATAAGGGTTGACATAGCCATTGTTAATGTGTATCTTCAGGAAATCTTAATTGTAGCTACTATACCCACTGGTACACAACATTGCCCTCAGAGGCACAGGGTCATCTAACCATACTTAATGTTTCATATCCTCCATGATACTGACAAAGTAGACCTGTGGGGTGTTGACAGGGGCACCATGCCATAAATAATGTAAATGTGTCAACTTCACCTGCAGCAGCCTCAGAATCATGCAGTACCTATCCCAGTAGATACCAACGTATGTGTGACATTATGAATATTAGCTACAAGGACCTTTCAGTGACCTACTAGGGACACAGTAGGGGTATCTCAGGCATCTGCCACAAAAATACTGCATCAAATTTTCAATACCATGCTTCAGCATGTGTGGGAGCATATGGGTTTCCCAGGTACTCCAGAGATGAGTCAACACCATATGAGATTTCTGTAATATAGCCCATTTCCATGAGGTACTGGGAGCCATAGACTGTACCCACATTAAGATCAAGACTGGTATACTGGGAAAGAGGTATGCGAACCACAAATGGTGTCATTCCTTCAACTGCCAGGTGATTTGTAATGCACAGGATGTCATCTGTAATGTGTCTGTAGACCACCCGGGCAATTTTCACAACTCCAACGTATGGCACGTGAGATCTGTATCAACTGTTTGAAGAGTGACTTCCCTAGGGGGACATCTTGTTAGTGATGTTGGATATGTCCTGGAAGCCTGGTTCATGACACACATACAATGCAATACAATCAAACAGACCATGGGTACAACAGTGTACTATTGCAAACCAGAAATATTATTGAGCATGTATTTGGGCCTTTGAAGCACACTTTTGCTGTCTAGAGACATCCAGTGGTACCCTGCTGTATGACCCTGCTGCATATGCCAAAATACTGACCATGTGTGCAAGGCTACACAATATTGTACTTTAAAAGCAGTTGCAGTAGGGTGGACTCTTGCAGGGTCAGCAGTTCCCACCACAACAGGCAGTGGAGACTGAGTCAAAAGAGGAGTCAGAGGAAGAGATCACAACAGAGGATGACCATGCCAGACTGAGGTGGACCCAGTATGCCATGGGACCAGCAAACAGGCAGCAGATTACATATAGCTTCCCAACATCATAAATAAAAGATAAGAAGATACACTACAATAAAAATATTGCATGCAAAACCAATACCAGACTGTGCTTTTACCCATGTTGTGCATTAGACATAGGCAACCTAAGTAATAATGTATAAAAGGAAGAACACATTTATCATTTGTAAGGGTGAAGAAGGAAGCACAGGAGGGCATGTCTTTCACGGGGAAGAGTTTTAGTGTGAAGAGTATAAAATAAAAAGAATTTAAGTGAAGTAACAGAATTGGTATTGGGGGATTATTGTCGAGAAGATCTGGAGTCAGTGGGTGTGTGTAATGTGCTGGGGGCTGGGGTGATGTCAGACTAGGTCTGCACGGACACAGACTCAGGCATTTTGTGCAGCACTGCAGTGCAGCCTACTGGATAAGTCCAGGGAATGCATGCCTTTGCACATGAGAACTGGCCTGCCAAATGTTACACTGGATGTACTATGACACTAGCAAGATGCTGGTATGCTGCATGACCTCAAATGACATCTGCTAGGAAATATGCCAGTATGACAAGGGCATGAGCACAGGGATAGCCTCTCCATGATGTGTTCATCTCACAAAAGATGTTGTTGTGGAAGTGCTAACATTTCAGGATAGGGATCTCACATCCTTGCCCATAATGATTATCACTTGATGATGCAGAAGATGACGAGCTCCAAGAATGGCCTTATATCCCTCACAGGTGAGCCAGAGAAGACATGGTATGGTCCCATGTGTGATTCAGTTTGTCCAAGGAATCACGCATATGGAACTTGCACACCAGTAGGTTACTATGCACTCCCTGGATCATACAAACTATCTCTGTCATGACTGTTGTAGTACTAACCTGTACCTCCACAGTGGCCTTGGGCATATGTTTGGTTGTAGCCATTGACACCCTAAACTTAGGGGGAGGGCAGAACTGTGTCCCTAGTGAGCATTATTGCCAAGCACCTCAAGTAATGAGTACTCTTGATAAACATTGTGCAGATTTCCTCACAATGCTATGCATATCTTTTGGGGGGAGTGAAGTGATATTTAATCATCTGAATATGCAGTGACTGAACAGTATGCTACCTGAATAGCAGACACTGGCATCAATGACTACCATGTTTCACACCTTAAACTGGCATTGCAAATCATAATAGAGTTTATTTTTCTGAGGCTTCCGTCCATCATGCAAATATAATGCCCATCGATGGCTGTCATTGAGCAGAACAGAGGACATGAGAAACCTAATTTGGACACCAATTCCTTTCCATTTTTTCACTGAAATTCTTCAATGTGAGACATCATGGCTGGAAGAGGAGAAGGTAGCGCCACTTTTTGAGTGTAGAGGTGGTGTTAGGAAGAGTTAGATTTCTTTACCTTCTCCATAAGGATTACACATGGAGGCTTATACTGGGGGGGCTGTACAAGTCCACAGTATGACTAAAGCCTGTAATGGTCTCACCAAGATGGCCACCTGTCTCACTGGCATTCCACGTATGAGGAAGCCGTGCTGTCACGATTAGTGACCTGAGGTGCCACAATCCTGTTCTCATATGCCGACGGCAGGATGACTTCAAAGAGTTAAGACCACCTATGTACTTTAAGTATAACATGTTATATACACATTTAAACTGTCACCTCATGCCACCCACAAATATTGCACTTAATATTACAGTTAAGCGCCTTTACTGCTTACTCTGTTACCAAAAATGGAATTCTATTCCACAAGCTATTAGAACTGTACCTTACCATCATTCCTGCAAGCATCTTCTGAAAGATCACCCATCAAATTCAAGGCTCTGCTCATGCTATACCCAAAACAGGATTTCATGATTGCAACACCCCTCAAGTATGTATTTGCCTTGTCATAGTGTTTTTTTTATAGATGATGCCATTATTATTAGATGATGTGGGTAACATATCCTGTTATGAAAATGGCGTCCAAAGTGCAGATGTACTATTTCCTGTTGTGTTTCTAATGAAGAGCTATACTTTAAGAGTTAGCTTGTCAAACTAGATGCAAAAAGCTGTCAGGAATGCATATAACAGAAATGAAACATATGCAGCTGTTTCCCAGTATGTTGTATACATTACATACATAAATTGTCACATACAGACACACACATTTTTTGTGATCATATTTGTGTGTTCATCTTTGTGAAGAATTGCTGTCCATATTAATGCATGTATAAATAAGACAATCTGAATGTCTATTGTCATTGTAAAGGTGTACATGGTATGTAACAATGCAGTGTTCCTATTTATTTTTGTAGTGTAATTGACATTTGGGAACAAGTACTGACATACCAGGTTTCAAGAGCATGGGTGCAGGTAACACATGACTGAGTGAAAATGTGTCCAGTCATTAAAAAGGGCCTTCTCTTTGGTTATGTTTTTACATGGATTTCAATGGGATGAAGACTAACTGAGCAGTAAACATAAGTAATACAAGCTAATAAGCACTTTCCATAGCGCACCACTGAGTAACTGGTTTTTGTGATCGATGGCAAAGTGTTTGTGCATGCAAGATGCACATTTAAAGAATTGAGAAGTACTTACCCATACTAGCTATGGCAGATCATTAACAGATATGATGGTGTTCATAACTAGTTCCTATCTGAAATGCTATGTCATAAAGTGTATGACCTGAAAAAAGTACGAACAAAAATGCTGTACAAACTTTTAAAACACAAGATACGAGGAGGTCAATGTTAGGTACTGCCAAACTTGAATTGCAAACAGTCACAAAGATCAGGTCTCCTTAACACAACTTTATTAGTGTTTTCGGAAACGACTATGCGTTTCCTTCCTCAGAAACAAAGACAAAAACAAAGCAGTCACATACAACCCTTACTTTAAAACCTTCTAAAATGTCATGTGATGCTAATTGAATAATACATTACTTGACATTAACCCTTATTCAGCTAAGCATATTCTCGTATCCTGCAATGCCTCGCTAGTGGTTATGTGTACCTAAAAATTAATTAAAATTACTATACAATAAATATGTTATACATTATTAAATATTATAAAAATAAAAATAATAATAAAAACGAAAGTGTAAAAATGAATTTGTTTTAAGTATAAACAATGAAACAGTTGGCCAATAATGTTCCATATATAGTATTTAAGCAATATCTGACCACTTTTCAAAATTCTTAACACTGGTTTTGATGTAATAGACCAGTTTATAGTATGCTATATTTCAAGAGAATAGCTTATAAAGCTGTAACCTATGAAGAACTAAAGAAATAATAATAAACACAAAAAGCCTCACCCTCCAAAAATGTTTCCAAAACCCACCCTACGGCGCCTGAAAAAAGTATTTATACTGGTTTCCCCATTTGCGTGTAGTTAAGCAATGAGAAAACAAGGGTCTCTGCTTCATTGAGAAAATGATAAGAGTTCTATTGGTTACTGAGTTTGTGAAATATTAAGCAGAGAGCAACAGTGCCAAACAGAGAAGAGGCAGTATATGAAACAAAAAGTGTAATGTGACAGCTGCCTTTAGTTTATGGGTTGGTTGCTGATGTACCTGTTAGTTGCTTTAACTTTGCCAATGTAATGGGTGTATACATTTTATGACCTGGCACATTCTTTGGTGTCTTTACACACTGATAAAACTAATTTGCAGAATGTGGGATTCAAACGTATGTAAAAACAGACAAAACATATTCTTCCACACAGGGTTTTATTCATCCTTGCCACAGCAGAAGTACTTATCAGATATGATCACTAATTATATATACACTTGATATAGTGTAGGATTAACCATGTATGTGTGACCAGACAAGGTCCTGCTTTATACATTTATGTGTGTATGACTATTACTAAAGTAAGAAGTCCATCCAAAGCCAGAAAAGAGAATTATAATTACAGAAACAAAATTGTCAGTATACCCTCAGTCACACATAAAATTCATAAAAGCTCCAGTGTTACACATAGTTATTGTTATTTATAATTATGTTTACATTGTTCTTTATTTTTTAAAACTGAGTGGACAAGCATTAATAAAATTTGAAGTGTACTAGATTAGAACCTTGGTTTTCCTGTATTATGAGCATTAACTTATACCAGTCGTCACAGGGAAGGTTGGGTTACAAGTCTATTTTTACACTCATTACTGTGCAGAGTGCTCATTGCAACTGAGACCTTGTTTGTCAGACCTGGTCATTAGTTGTACATATACACTAAGAGTTGAATGTTTAACCATGTATGTGTGTGACATGAAAGTTCAGAAAATAAATGTTTAATTGTATAACCATAATTCTACTGATACACACAGTTACACATTTAATATATATTCTGATATCCTGTATATGCTCAATGCACCTGCTAAATATACTTTTTCTATGTGTAATTGTTTTTCTAATGTTAATGTTTATATAAAGTAAACTGGAACAGCAGTATATAATTATTTTTCTAATGTTAATGTAAAGCAAACTGGAACAGCATTAATCAAACTTTAGACTTTGCTGCATTAGAACTGCCACCAAGCAATGCCGCTTAGTGTGTTTGCGCAGAGGCAAACAATATATGACAGAATGCATCCATTTTGAAATTAACAATTGTCTCTTTGGTGTCTGCAGGTGTTCTGGACCTCCAAGTGTTGTCTGTCAACTAGATTAGATGCCGCTTAAGGGTTTGCAAGATAGTGAGAAAAAGATGAAAAAATGTATGCTTTTTGAAATTGACAAGTGTCTGCCTATTGTCTGGAGGTGTTCTGGACCTGAAGGTGCTGTGGAAGCTTGCTGACTGTCACACAACACTGCTTAGCAGAATTGCATGATGGAAAGCAAAAGATGTAGCAATGCATCCTATTTGAAACTGACAATGTCTGCTTGTTGTCTGGGTCATGTTTGTGTGGAGTTGAGCAATGCACAAACAAGATTAACAAAGCTCAACATGCATTATTATTGAAAAAAAGTGTTTCTTACATTTCATCACTAAAAGATAAATGCGGGGCTTGAACCCTGATATACATATACTATGTACTGTGTGATTCATCATATCTAGCAGATGCGTTGCACACACAGTTGATTCATAGCTTCATTTTATGTTGTCTTTATCATACAAGCGACTTTCATTAGTTTTAATTTATTTTCTCCATTTCACTGTATTTATGCTAAGCTGTGTGTCTCGCAAATATTAAAAAAAAAATAATTTAAAAAGGAAACATAAACAGCATTGCAAACTACATTTTAACACAACTGAAAGAATTCTTCACAACTCTGGATTTGAACTGTCAGATTACTGAACCTGCAAAACAGAGTAAGGGTGTCTTATCTCTCTTTGCCACCGAAACAGTTTTACAAGAGGAAAGAAAATCTATTTTCATATAAGCAAGTCCCATTTCTACCACAGTATTATAAAGGCATATAACACTTGTAAACTCTCAGTTGTTTGTACATGTGTTACTTACATATTAAGTGTAATGACTGATAACAACCATTTATCAATATTGTTTACACCAACGCAGCTCTGTCTTCTATTTGTATTATGTTCTTCTCTTATCTGTGCTGTACTCTCAGACATGCAGTCTGCAGGGCATTTATGAGAATACTACATAACAGTAATATGCAGTTTTCAACAAAAGCAGAAGAGTTTGGTTATTAGTGAACAAAAACTGAGAAATGTGTGCTGATCATTTCCATTTAACAGCTTGCTACAATTACTTACACACTTTCTAAGCTTATCTTGGGTGACACACTCACTGCAGTTAAAGGGGTCTGAATTGCTGTTGTGTTTTCTTTCTCCCCACCAGTAATCATTCACAGTTGCAATCCATTAGCAATTAACACTGAGGTACTCCCTACACTATGTTCGCACCTGCTACACAAAGTCAAAAGTTTGGCATTCACCAATTCTAATGAGTTCACACCTCATTTGCAGTGACACCATGCTCAAAGGCCTGTATCTACACTATAAAAATGTAACTGCATAGCTAGGCACCTTAAAGTTTAGGAGAACTGTGTATGTGGAGATTACCTTAGATCAATATTAATTAGGATTTATTTGCACATAAGTCTTCTAAACTTGCTACAGTATTATTGTATTTTTCAAGTACATGCTAGATTTGCTAACATGTTACAAGGAAAATATTTTCTACATATGCACTAGAAAATGGAACTTTTATCTGTATACACTTCTTATAAGTTCACTATTGACACAGGCATTTTTGTCAGGCATTTTATTTTACTTTCTCGATACACACCCTTATTTACTTTCATCACAAATGTTATTGTTGCAACTCGTTATCTTACACTCTTCTGTTATTTTGGTGAAAAATAATGTCCTATATCATCAATGACACTGGGTTGTTAGGCTTCTTACATGGCCCATAGACACTAGACTCTAGTGGAGTGCTGGGCACAGGGATAGGTGACTGACATTCATATAAAATTGAGCTTTCTCTTGTAAATGTGAACACATTTTGTGAGAATTTTTTTAAGCATTTAACAATTGATTAATGTGTTATTCCTTGCTTGGTACAAACTGTCATTTGCCTGTTTTTTTGGAGGGGTGGGGGAACCAAATACCATTTGTGTGTTGCCACAACAAAAGTTACAACAGTTATCCCACTCCATAAAAGGGGAGCTACCACTGATCTCTGGAACTATCGACCTATTAGCCTGATGAACCTGGTCTGCAAGGCCATGGAATGTATCATCATGGAACTTATAAACAAATGACATTGGTAACCTCCAAACTCTGGATCCCACCCAGTTCGGGTTTGTGAAAGGCAGATCATGCCTCCTGAATCTGATCGACTTCTTTGAGGCAGTCACCAAAGCCGTGGATGAGGGTAAGGTGGTTCAGATAGCCTATCTTGGCCTTGCCGAGGCTTTCAACACCATCCCCCATTCTGGAATTATAGCTAAACTTACTAAACTAGGTATAAATCCCTACGTCACAAGATGGGTTGCCAACTGGCTCACTGACAGAACCCCCACTGTAAAAGTTGCAGACTCCAAATCTGACCTCAAAGCAGTGACAAGAGGAGTACCACAGGGTTCCATCCTGAGACCTCTCCTGTTTGGTATCTACTTCTCTAAAGTACAGACTAACACATAAGGCCTCTGGCTAATGAAGTTCACAGATGACTGCAAACTAGGATCCATAGTCAAGTCCCCAAAATGATGTGGACATCCTACAGAAGGGCCTCACTGAGACAGATGCCTGGTGTCACAGCCATGGCCTCAAGCTCAATGCCAAAAAGTGCAGTGTCATCCCCTTTGGTAAAAACTCTGTACCCATGAACTACTACATAGGCAGCAATCTACTTAACACCGAATGTGTGATAAGAGACCTTGGGACCCAGGTGGACAGTAGTCTCTCCTTTGATAGTCACATCATCCCAGTAGTCAGGAAGTCCTTCTACGTGGTACACCTCATCATAAAAGGGTTCTCATCCAGGAAAAAAGAGGTCGTTGTTCCCCTCTACTCGACACTCATTAGACCCATTACAGAGTACAACTCCCCTTTTGGAATGTACCTCACAAGACTTCTGCAGCAGCTGGAAAGTCCACAGAAGTACCTCACAAAGATGATTACTGGCCTCAAACAAATGCCCTACACTGACCGCCTCAAAAAAAACAGCTTTACTCCTTAGCATATTGCCTACTCCGAAGTGATCTCTGCCTAAAATATAAAGCTATGTCAAACCCAGAGCTGTTGGACATGCTACACCTAAAGAAATCTCAATCCCTCTGAGCTACACAATCTAGGGACCTAAACCTTGTCACCACAATAAACAGGACACACTGGAGGGATAGATTACTGTCCCAGAGACTTCCTATACTCTGGAACAAGCTGCCCATCTATGTCAAGCAAAGTTCTTCATTAGCACTCTTCAAGAAAAATCTTGATGAGTGAATGGGAAATAGGAAATACACCCCGGGGATCACTTCTTTGTCTCTGCTGGACAGTGGCACAGGAAAATAACTTTCTTGGGTGGCATAAGCCATGGAACCCTGTTGGTTAGACTTACGTAGGCCCTTGGGCTGATAGCCTAGTACCTACCTATGAACCTATGAAGAGGCTAGCTCTTGAAATTGTGTAGTCATCCAATTCTTTCTGTGGTAAACAATAGTATTACTTCATTGCTATTCCTTGTTTTGGATCAAACATTTGGTTTGTATGTTAGTGTGATATAGTACAACTACATAACCTTAAATTTTAATACCTGAACTGTGTGTTTGCAGTGGTTAATACTGAAAACATATACATGTATATAAGCAGGAATTTAATTATGTGGTATTTTTGTGTTGTATCCTTCTCTGTTTTATGTCATCTGAGTATGGCACCCAAGAGTACCAATTCACATAAATCCCATTTCAGTGACTCGAAAAATGATGTAATTGTGCAAGCATTTAAGTGCTACTGTGTCTTTCTGCTTGAGAGACAACATGAGAATATGTCTGACAGAATGCAGATTTGGAACCAGATAGTCAATGAAGTAAATGCCATTGGGGGGGGGGGTGCAGCAGGACATATGATCATGTGCATCAAAGGGACACTGATATGATTTTGTCAGCCTGGAGGAGAGCAGCTGTAGCTGTCCATGAGCTGCTGGCTATGGGGGGTGGGGGGTTGCTACAGAGCCACCACTGACACCAAATTAAGAGTTATTCTCCACTGTTAGAGATCCAGAGAGCTCAGTGGAAAGTGCACAACATGTGATTGATGTTGGTGTTGATGTTTCTGGAAGGACAAGTATGTGAGAGGAAGAGCTTCCAGGTAAGCTTACCTATGCCAATTTTATAGCTAAATATTTAAAGTAATAATTCATTAACATACTTTAATATTGTTTGTATATGTATTAATCATTCTACATGTCTTTGTCAGTGCTCATCTTTATTGTCTTGTTCTATATACTAGAAGCATGTTAGAATATTTTGTTTGTATGCCTTGCATTTATGTTTCTTTGGAGCTTTTCTCGCCGGGCATCCACTGAAAATGGACATGTACCCAGTTGGACTATCCTAGTTAACAAATGTAAAATAAATAAATAAACACGTTATTTTTATTAATTGTTTTTTTTTTTTTTGATTGAACACATTGATAAATATATATGGTTAACAACACATTTTGTTCATTATACATGGGCTTTGGGTGGACATGTCAGAGAGGTTTCAGTTAAAATTCTCTCCTCCTTTGTTATTGGAATTGTGGTGATGGTGTTCTTACCTTATGCTTAACTTCTTCTAGGACTATCCTCCCTATGTGGAGGGAGTGTGGAATCATCTGCATATGGTAAGTGAACATTTTTATTTGATTATTGATGAACATTTATCGGAAATATGCATTTATCCATATGTGTGAGGTGGGTGTCATGAGCGTGCATGTATTACTGTACCATCTTTGATAGTGGAACCAATGTTAGTTTGCTATCATATATTAAATTGTAGTGTAGGTATTCATTTCTTTCCTGTGTTTGTTGCTTATTATCAAAGGTGATCCTGACAGTGGAAGTGTAGGACTCTTACCACCTGATGTCAGAGTACTGGCAGACTGTGATGATGAGGGTGGCTAAACAGAGGCATGACATCCAGCCATCCACTGTATTTCCATCAGGCACAACCAGTAGGCCTACGCATACCTATTACACTGAGCCCTAGGTGGAGGATGACACACTTGATCAGGGTAGTGTGGCTACTGCAGCTTCAGTGTCTGTTAACTCTGGCTGTAGCCAAGTGTGGACAAGGTGCCATATAGTAGAGTCATTAAGGGTGCTCAGAGGAGGCCTGCTGTCCACCCTCCACCTGATCCTGATGTGTCTCTACATGCCACTCAGTGTATATTTAGGGCCATTATTGGGTTGCAGACACATTTCAATAGTGCCTCCAAGGCCATGCTAGGGGTAGTAGATGTTGTACAATCTGACATGTCTGGCTCCTTTTGCTCTGTTGCCGATTCAATGGATCAGGTGAATGAAACAATGGAACAGGCAGTGACTGTGATGGAACATCTTCTGGAAGGGGAATGGCATCCAAGTGGATGTAAGTCAGCATCATCATCTGATGTTAACCAATCTGGCCATGCCTGATCACAATCCCATAGTGGCACGGCATCCACTGATCCACCAGTGACTGAGGTGTCCACAACCAGATGTGGTAGGCCATGGGGTCATGCTTCTGGATGTACTTGTAAGGAGAGCTCATCTAGCAGACATCATTCATGTTCAGATAGCAGCAGCACATCTCATCATGGGCATGGACATGCCAGTGCAACTCCTGCCAGGACCATTTCTCATGGTTGGGGTTGATGATGATGCACTGTCATCTCTTCCATGCATGGCTCACACCTGTCCAACATACCAGGATGTGGAGTTAGCACAGACCTTGACAGTGTTCTTCCAGACACTCAGACAAATGTGTGCCCATTCAGATGCACACACATAACAGTTATATGGGGGCTACAGCTCATTCTGTCTCAGTGGCGATTTGATATTTTATCAAAATTTCTGCCTATCTGGCTTTCTTACTCACACACACTCAGTACCTTTTGTGTCAGCCTTAGCCTCCTGCCTCCCCACACAATACCCTCTGCAAATGATAACTGTGCTATATCCTTGATTTTCTGTCTTTTGGATTCAGGCATATATAAGTCCTTTGCCTGGTGCCCAAGGTGCATAGCTGACTGAGTGCTTAGTATATATGTGTTTGTGTTGTTCTTTTGAAAATTGTACTGCTTTCTTACATGTTTTTGTAACATCTGAATCTTTGATGAATGAGGCCTATTACTTGATAGAGAACACATCTATTGACATAAGTCAGTGCTGTCACGTATTGCTGTCATTGTTATAAAAGTCACCCCCCCTTCCACTTACAATAGCAAGTAACAGTATGCAAGGATATGTCATTTGTTTGTGTTCTTAGCCATTTATTTCTTCTTCCAGCAGTATGTCCAGCAGTTACAAGAGTGGGACTGACTCTGTGTGATGCTAGCAGTACACAGCCATTAAATGGGTAAGTAAAGATTGTGAGGATTGCCTTGCATCAATATCACTGCATGTATGTGCATAGGATGAAGGTGTTGTCCTCTTATGTGGTGACCATATATACTATCCATTGCTTCTTGGCCAGGATGAGGGCATATTATGTATGCCTATGTTTACTTATACCCACAGCGACAGGTGGTTCTCCCTTTGGCTCCTCACGTCCATGTGGCTGTGGTTCATAGGTTCATAGGTGTGTACTAGACTAATAGCCCTAAAGCTTTATAAGCCTAGTCCATAGGAGTACCCTGTCATAGTGCCACCCGACCTTAGTTCTCAGTGCCTCTGTCAAGTAGAGCCACTGGAGTGATCCCTGGGGTGAATTTTCTATTTCCAATCAACTCATCAAGTTGATAAGTAAAGTGGGGTTTGCTGTAGCAGTCACCAGAAAAAGTTCATAGATTTATAGGTGTTATATGACAGTTGAGTCAAAAAATGTATTCACCAGGTCAATACTCACCCTTAAAAGAGCAAAGCAGGTGAGTTAAGGAGCAAATTTATGGGAATTTATCTAATCATCCAGAATAGATGTGAAGGATGCTAGGCTGCCACATATTTAATATCCTGAGGATGTCTACAATAGAGATGAGGTATGGGATAATAAATGTGTCCCTTCCATCGAGTTGTATTAATCTTTTGGAAAAGATCCCTCAGAATACAAGTTATAGATCTCCCTGTAGTCGCCTATAAGACACAAAGCAAAAGGACAGCACGTCAAGCCTTTCCTGGTGGCTCATGGCCTTTAGATCAGTAATCTTCTTGGCTAGGAACCTCTATGGTCTTTCCAATTCTTTAATATGTCTAGACAGCTACATCTCTAAATTAGCATTGTACTCTTAAAATAGTTCTAATTAATGCAGCATGCAGGGGTATGATAACATCTTTTGACCTGGATAATATGCATTGAGGTATTAATTGCACTAGGTAGAATGATTCTTTGGCTACTGTAGCTACATTCAAGAGAAAGAATTATTGACAAAGCTTCCCAGTTACCCTAACTATTAGTTATGCTATCTCTTGATGTAATAAAGCTGTTTTCACAAAACAGACAAGGCTGCACTTCTTCTCATTTAACTTTAACCATTTTTCACTACATTTGTTTACAAAGGAATTTTTATGAATAATACCCTATTCTTAGTTATTTGTGAATTCATTTAACCAAAGGTCTTAATTTGCAGTCTGGAGATCAGAGAAATAGACTATGGAAAGGCAGGGCCCCAGTACTGAGCCCTGCAGGCACCAGTAGTTATTTTTATACTGGGAAATGGTGCCTGCCACTCAGATAATGTGGACGTTGTGTTTTTCACAGTTTGCTATTCACTTCCCCTCTTAAGGCACATAGCTTATTTAATGATGCCAGCATGAAACAATGGAACAGGTAGTGATTGTGATGGAACATCTGCTGGGAGGGGAATGGCATCCAAGTGGATGTAGGTCAGCATCATCATCTGATGTTAACCAATCTGGCCATGCCTGATCACACTCCCGTAGTGGCACGACATCCACTGATCCATCAGTGACTGAGGTGTCCACAACCAGATGTGGTAGGCCATGGGGTCATGCTTCTGGATGTACTCGTAAGAAGAGCTCATCCAGCAGACATCATTCATGTTCAGGTAGCAGCAGCACATCTCACCCAGATCCATAGAAACTTTGTGAACAGGATGACCACTATCTACAGTCTGAGTGACTTTCTCAGAGAAGGTGATTGAGCAAGCAGGATCTCTTTTTGACAAAGTCAAACTAATGTGAATGCAGCATAATAAGGTTTTGATATCCTGCTTAATGAGGTCAATCATGATGTGTTCCATGACTTTGCAAATCAAACTGGTCAGACTAGTGGGTCTATAGTTCCTGGTGACCATGGTAGGGCCATGCTTATGAAAAGGCATCACCTCTACTGTTTGCCATGCTTTGAGGACATACCCTGTATGTAGACTTAAACAGGTTAAGGAATTGGTTCAGGAAGGGCACACTTAGTATTGCTCATAAGGCATACAGATACATTATCTGGCCCCGTGGTAGAAGTATTTTTGGTCTTAGCATGTACCCTCAACATCTGTTCCTCTTTGAAGTCAGGAGGTATAAGAGCTATGGAAATAGAACATTAATACTTTTTTTCTGGAGTAAAACTTGCACTCATTTTGTCTTCTTGTTTATTTGCTATGTTCATTAGGTCAGAGTGGTGGTGCCATTATGGATTTATTCTGAACTCTGCTATTTATTGGTTTTCCAACATAGCTAAAGAAGGAACTATGATTATCTTTTACTTCAGAGACAGATTTAAGTTTGTATTAAAACTTACATCCCACACTGTTCCACTCTGAAAGGGTCTGCTGCACACTCTTTTTCTATTTTTTTAAACAAGTATCCATGATAAATAATAAAGAATCATATTTGATCATCCAAAGGACATTTATAGATATGAAGAATGAGTATTTACCATGAAGTGAGCTTCCCAGTTGAAGTTTTTAGTAAAGAGTCTGACTTTAACCCATTTGTTTCACATTGTCAGAGCAGCATTTTGGATATGTTAAGACTAAGAGCTGTGGGAGGCATTTGATGGAAGAAAGCACATCTTAGCACCATGAGGCTGATCATGTTGTTTGTTGGAGGGATGTGTGACAGAATGAGGGAAATGAAGGTTCCAAGCTGAAGTGTATTACAGTGATTGGTTGTTCTTTCTCGTTTTTCTGGAAAAAAAAAAAAACACCTAATGTTGGGCAACAGTAACAATAGAAGCTAACCACAAAAACAATAAACTTGCATTTCTTTATTTATTTTTTACAACAACCAACATTGGGGTGTGGTACCCTATAGCTGCAAGTGGAAGTATTTTACTTTGACTGTAATGCTTTTGTTTTATTCTCAATAAAACATCAGAAGTATAGAGAACTATAGTCAGTGATGCAGGGTTTACTTACTACCTCCTCCATTGCCTGCTTTGCAGTTCTGTAAAAAATGACGTAATCAGGCAGTGTTCTAGAGTCACAGCTGAAAACAGATACTCGTGTCCAGCAGGCTTACCTGGGTAACTAATGCATAAAAGAAAATAAAAATAAATGAGGGCATCAGTTTTTGGTGGCAGATGAGATACAAGACCAAACAGCAGTTGTAGGATTACATCTGAATGATTATGGGGGGGCAGGAGTAACTGTCAAAGCACAGCATGGCCATTATATTTACATGGTTCCTACACAGTCAATGGTGGTATACTGCTGGCACATTCTACATAGCTACAATTTAAGTGATTTGCACCCAAGTATATTATTAGAAATCCCTGATTTTTTTTTTATTGTGAACTGCCTTTAGGGAACCAACACATGGCGTCATGCACACAGCTAGTAAATTCAGCATTTCAGAGGTCCTTTGTTGTCACAATCTGACACTATGCCTGTTATTCAGCTAGGGGATATTAGACCTCTGCACAAAAGGCAAATTAAATTAATGTCCAGAATATATGTGCTTTAAGTTTTCATCATGTCAGAAATAAAAATGATATACATTTCACCAGAAAAAAATACACACGTGCACCCACATGCACGCACACACACTGCAAAAACTGTGGACTCGTATTCGGAGGAGTGCGGCAGTGGAATGTTTGAGGTAAGATTTGCAGTCTTAGGTGTGCTTTGTAGCTGAATGCTCTTTTAATTATTAGATGTAAGTGCTGTAGTGAAATCTCAAATTAAAAAGGCATGACCCAGTGGCTTTAATTCATGTGCTTCTCTTGCTAGTCTGCCATTTTCTATTGTACTGAGCACTAATAATGGCCTAAAATACTTCTTCACAGAGCTGGCATTATATTAAAAGCAGAAATTCTGCTTATTTCTCCTGAACACAATTTTTTTGTCCCTGGACATGTCCCACTCCAAGAGTTTAGACTCATGAACAATAAACTGCATAACAAGAAGATAACGTTGTGTATGTCCCTTTACAGTTGGAATGACTACCAAGAATTGTATCTGATGGTCATGATTTACTTTTCTGAGAAATGGTTCTTTAATGCTAGATACCACCAGTAGTCTTATGTAGCCATTTGGATGCTCTAGATTTGCTATTTTTTTCACAAAAGTGTATATTTTGCATTTTTTTCAACCTGACAAACAATAGTCATCACAATCAAATTAGTGTGTGGTATTATTAAATAAGAACCAAGAGTAATACTGTTTTCCAGGAAAAACATCTCTCCAACACGGTTGAGAAAAGCAAAGACACGTTCCTAGCTACCACATCTGAGTGAACATATGGCTTGCTAAAACCTGTTTGAAGCCATCCAAAAGTTATCCTCCATGACCTAATAAACTTTTCCCACACCCAAGCCTTTCTTTTGGTGGCTACCACAGTTGCTCTCTTCTTGGCTTGTCAATATAGAACAGTAAAATTCAAGGCTCCCTCCCACCCAAGAAGGATCTTTTTCTTATCCTGACAGTTTTTCTCAATGCTAGTGAAACCAGTTACTGCCATAAAAAGCACTGACCACCTTTTGGCTACCACTACTGAAGTCCCAACAGGGATCCACTAAGACTTCAAGTTTTTGACCTCCCAAGATGTACAGTTGAATCTCTCTTAGAGGTGGAATTTGAACTGAGCATGCCCTCACTACATATTTGGGTTTCCTAAGTCTGTTCAACCACTGCCACAGCCATGTGATCTACCTGATCACTGAATGGTGATCATTTGACAACTTGAACCTATCTTCACCCAAATGTCCATAATGTATGGCTTCAGATCAGATTATGACAAATCTAATTACTGACCTTTGTTCTAAGGCAGTTTGACACCAGGTACACTAATGAGCATCATTATATTCAGAGAAGATGTTTCTTTTGGACAGTCCTGGCTCCAGAAAGTCTGTTCTTCAATTTGTCCCTTAGAACTGCTCTGTTAGGAACCTAAACAGTTTACACCTTCACTAAAAAGTGCAGCACTTGTTCCAAATAGCTTTTTCTTCTCAAAAAGCTCAGCACTTGTCTTATAAGCATATCCCTTGTCTTATAAGCATTCTCTTTGCAGGTCAAGCACTCCTATATTATACAAATCTCTCACTAGCAAACCCCCCCCCAGGAGTGCCCACTTCCCTGCTAAGCCCACTACTTCTCTGTCTCATACCAACTCATAATTCTTTCTAGCATGTCGAAGGGTCAGATGCTGGCGTCTTCTCCTGCCCAGTTGGTGAATCTGGGAATTCTGAGACAATGTTACAATTGCCTCATGTACACGGACAACCCTCTCCTCCTCCCACGTAACACTAACACTTGTGAGAGATGCAGCTATTTAGCCAGACTGGAGGCTGAGCTCTCTCAACTCAGGACTGGCAAGACCAGGCAGGAGGAGAAGGCAACTACACACACCACAATACCAGTCTCACATAACTCAACCACACCACTGAATCAAACACATAAACACACTAAGACATACTCGGAGGCTCTGAGTAAAAATTTACCTAAACAGCAGAGGCCTCCAAAGCAGACACCCAAGCAACTGCAAACTCAATACACCACACAAACAACACATAAACAACAAAATCAGTGTGCAAAGCAGTCACTGCCCTTAAGGCCAAATACAACACCAAACATACTTGTCATAGGTGACTCCATAGTCAGACACACTGACGTCCCACTAACCAGACTGAGTAAGGAGAAGGTCACAGTAAGCTGCCTGTCGGGCGCTAGAATCCGCCACATAACACAAGCACTCAGGTCTCTCAACAGCAGGTACAAGTACGACTCAGTCATTGTCCACGCTGGTGTCAACGACCTGAGACGTACCTCCTTGGACTACATGAAAAGAGACATTGAGGAGCTCTCTGATTATGTAGCCCAGGCAGGTATGACCCGACCTTGAGCAGTATCCTACCTTCACCTAGAATGATGCCACAATACAGTGATAAGATGATCAGCTTTAATAATTGGCTTAAATTCTGGTGTCATTCAAAGGGGATCCAATGTCTGTCTGCCTGGGATGACATGCTGGACAAGCCACGCTGCTTCGCAAGGGACGGCTTGCACCTGTCACCCCCAGGCTTCCGGATATTGGCAAAGGCTCTTGCCACCCTCATAGTGCCTTTTATAGGCAAGGCTCAAATTCTAAACCTACCACCCTAGAACACAAAAAAGGAAAAAAACTAAGGGTAATGCTGCTCAATGCCAGAAGTCTCAATCTCAAGATGCACGCACTCGAGGCCCTTCTCAGTATGGAGAACATCGATGTCTGTGCTGTGACAGAAACCTGGTTCAAGGCTCCTGAGAGCACCCCAGCACTATCAGGTTTCACCTCATATCATGCGTTCCGGCCCCAAAATCCGGACAACACCAAGAAAGGAGGGGGGGTGTCCATATTCATAAAGGACACCCACACCTCAAGGTTGGTGGCAATGCACGATGCATTGGAGACCATCCAGGTGCAATTAACCATAGGCAAGACTGCTCTGCAATTTGTAGCATGTTACAGGCCACCCTCTCAAACTCAGGAACCTCACATGGCCTTCCTGAAAACATTGGAGGGAATAAATGTATCTCCAAACACCATCATACTAGGTGACTTCAACTACCCTAATATAGACTGGGAACACTACTCAAGCCCAAACACTCTAGCCCAAAGGTTCCTGGAGTTCATAAACTCAAATGCCATGGAACAACTAGTCACCATCCCCACAAGAGGAGAAAACATACTTGATCTCATCATCACGAACATGGGATCACAATGTTCAACACCAGAAGTATACTCCTCACTGGTGAGATCAGATCATAAACTAATCTCGCTGGAGGTCCTCATCCCGCCCCCACCTGAAATAAAAAGACCACAGTGAAAAACTTCTCAAAAGCCGACTTCACACTTCTAAAAACTAGTGTGGTCTCCTTTAAGGCCCCTGAGCCAGTGGTAAACATTACTCAAACCGCTGAATCACTTACAAATGCCTTCTACCAGCACCTACAGGACTGCATGGATCAGGCAATCCCAAACAAAACTAAGACTCTTTGTACCAAAGGCAAGCGTCCAGTCTGGTGGACCCCAGCCATAAACAAGCTCTACAACAAAAGGAGGAAGCTACTACAAGATAGAGCAAAATCCTTGAAAGGTAAGACACCTTTGATCATTATAAGTAAAAACTAAGAGCTCTCATAAAATCATCCAAGGCAAATTTTGAGAGAAAAATCGCCAAGGACTCAAAAGACAATCATAAGGCCTTCTTTAGCTATGTTAGAAACCTAGGAGGAAACTCCCAGATATGCTCAAAATTAGTTCAAAATGATGTGAAGATTACTGAACCTACACACATTGCCAACATACTGGCTGACAGGTTCAGTGCAAACTTCTCCCCTCCCCAAAAGGAGAGATATCTATACCAGAGGATTGTAGCCCCTAAACATCTCCAACGCCCAGGTGAGAACTGCTCTCTCCAAGGCAAAAAACACAGCATCCATGGGACCGGATGGTGTCCCCGGCTGTGTGCTCCATGAACTCAATGAGGAATTAAACCCTCAGTTAGGACAGCCGTTTAATCTTAGCCTCACCTCAGGATACGTACCCAAGGAGTGGTGCACGGCGACTGTGGTCCCACTTCACAAGGGCGGTGCCTCCACCGACCCTGGAAATTTCCGTCCCATTAGCTTGACAAGCCTTATCTGCAAAGCCATGGAGAGGATCATAATGGAACTCATAAATAAAGACATAGGGAACTTGCAGACTTTGGATCCAACCCAGTTTGGCTTTGTCAAAGGCAGATCATGCCTTTTAAACTTGGTTGACTTTTTCGAGACAGTCACCAAGGCCATTGATGAGGGAAAGGCAGTTCATACAGCCTACCTCGACCTGGCAAAGGCCTTCTACACAATACCCCACTCAGGTATCATCGAAAAACTCATCAGCTTGAATGTAAACCCATACATCACAAGATGGGTTGCAAACTGGCTAAGTGACAGAACCCACAGGGTCAGAGTTGCTAGAGCCATGTCAGACTCAAAGCCTGTCACAAGTGGTGTCCCACAGGGCTCAGTCCTGGGTCCACTCTTGTTCGACATCTACTTTTCTGAAGTACAAGCAAACACAGGAGGGTTATGGCTGACAAAGTTTGCAGATGACTGCAAACTGGGAGCCATAGTCGAAAACACATCTGACACAGATATCCTTCAGAAGGGCCTCACAGAAATGGATAACTGGTGCCAGAGCCATGGCCTAAAGTTAAACACCAAGAAATGCATAGTCATACCCTTTGGGAAAATCAAGGTTACCCCTAGCTACCATATAGGTGGCAATCCACTGAGCACAGAAGAAGTCATCAGGGATCTGGGGACCCAGGTTGACAGTAGCCTTTCTTTTGACACTCATGTTGCTAAAGTAGTTAGGAAAACCTTCTACATTGCCCACCTGATCATGAAGGGATTCACATCTAGATCAAGGGAGGTCATGGTCCCCCTGTACTCATCACTCATTAGACCTATGATTGAGTACAATGCCCCATTCGGAATGTATCTGACCCGACACCTGCAGCAGCTGGAAAGGCCCCAAAAGTTCCTCACCAAAAGGATAAAGGGTCTCAAAAATATGTCTTATGCTGCCCGACTGAAAGAACTCCAGCTCTATTCAGTCTCATACCGCTTGCTCAGAGGTGACCTGTGCCTGACATATAAGGCCATGTCAAACCCAGATTTGATGAATATGCTTCACCTCAAAAATCTAGATCCCTCAGAACCACAAGGGCGGGAGACTTAAACCTTGACACGGTTATTAATAGAACGTGCTGGAGGGACAGATTCATCACCCAGAGACTCCCTATGCTGTGGAACAAAATCCCGGTACATGTGAGGCAGAGCACCTCGCTGGCCTTGTTCAAGAGGAATCTTGACCAATGGATGGGAGATCGCAGATATACCCCAGGGATTACTTCAGTGTCACTGCTTGACAGAGGCACAGCAAAATAATAGGCATAGTTTTATTCAAACTAAATGGGTGGCGAAAGCCACATAACTATGGGCTAGGCTTATAAATGCCCTTGGGCAGATAGCCTAGTATGAACCTATGAACCTATGAACTAATGACTAGCACAAAAG